>NC_061077.1:2772188-2868254 GCF_021917145.1 Hypomesus transpacificus | reverse complement strand
GTGTGTGTGTGTGTCTGTGTGGGTGTGTGTGTGTTAAGTGGCAGAGCAAGGTCTCTGAGGCCTTTTGTCAGGGTGGTGTGCAGAGCCCTGGAGTTAGAGCGGGGAGCTTCACTAATGATCGTCTGTTTGATGTTCCTTCTTAGGGCCTGAGGAGATCCACTCCCTCATAGCACCCCAGACAGCAGCCGCACACACGGATGGACACACACACACACACGCATGGACACACACACACGCCTGGACACACACACACACGGACACACACACACGCATGGACACACACACACACGCACCGACACAAGCACAGACACACCTCCACACACGCACAAACACACACATAACCCACACGCACACAAACATGCATCCACATACACGTCCACACAAGTGCAATCCCCACGCATGGACAGTCCTCCCCACTAGTCATCTATATCATGTTTTATCAGTAAAGCGACGGCGTCTGCTGTTTTCTCTGTGTCACACCCATCGGTGAACCCTCCATTCCTCGTACGGAAATCTGGGGGTCTTCTTGCCTGCCTTACCATAAACCCCCTTCCTGAAAACACACACACACAGGATCAAGTAAACACACGCACGCAGTTCTCTCTAACCCAACCTCATACAAGATGTTGTGTCTCCTCTGCTAGTGCCTGGGGGTCAGAGATTTTAAGGCGGAAAGCTTTTAAAGCCAATTAAATGGTGCTTCTTAAAGCGCCGGTGCTCCTATTTAACACCAACCCCAAGCCTGAGCTCAACTAGCATGAACACTAGTTCAAGTTCAAGTCTTTTATTTGTCAGGTGCACAGAGCAACACAAGGTTAGACTGGGCACTGAAATTCTTAAGACAAGACAACGCAAGCACTTGGCATAACATAACATATAAGTACACAGAACAAATTTACATCTATGCTGAGCTTAGATAAGTGAACTTCCTAAATATACAGATAGCAATAAATAAACGACTATACTAACCCTAACACTAAAACTTCCTAAATTACAGATAACAATAAATAGTACGCTATACTAACCCTAATACACAAAAAAAAAAAAAAAAAAAAAAAAAAAAAAACTGTTGAACCTGTGACAGTGTATAAGTGACTAGTGTGCAGTAAAAATGTCCATATCAGTGTCCATTGAGAAGCCTGATGACCCTTGGGTAGAAACTGTTGTCCAGTCTGCGTGTGCGCGACCGGATGCTGCGGTAACGCCTGCCAGAAGGCAACGGGGTAAAGAGACTGAAGGATGGGTGGGAACAGTCTCTTAGAATCCTGCTGGCTTTCCTAAGGCAACGTGTGTGGTAGGTGTCCTGTAGGGCTGGGAGCTTCCTGCCGATGATGAACTCAGCAGAACGGACCACACTTCGTAGGGCCTTGCGGTCCCGGTCTGTGCAGCTCCCATACCACACTGTGATACAACCAGTCAGAATGCTTTCTATAGTGCATCTGTAAAAGTTAGTAAGGATGACTGAGTCCATACCAAACTTCTTCAGTCTCCTCAGGAAGAAGAGGCGCTTACGGGCCGTTTTGACCACCTTGTCCATGTGAACAGACCAGGTGAGGTCATTGCTGATGTTCACCCCGAGGAACTTGAAGCAGCTGACCTTCTCTAACTCCCACAACTAATGTTCCGTTTTAAACTTTGACTTTTCACCGCTAATAAATTAGCTCAAGTTTTTATGATTTGGTACCTCCACTGGTCCGATGGAAGGACAACGCTAAGCTAAAAGCTAGCTAGCTACTCCTGAGAAGGTAGAATGATGATGCTAAGCTAAAAGCTAGTTATTCCTGAGAAAAGGTAGAAGGATGACGCTAAGCTAAAAGCTAGCTAGCTACTCCTGAGAAGGTAGAAGGATGATGCTAAGCTAAAAGCTAGTTATTCCTGTCAAAAGCTTCCTCTATGTTCTGTTGGCTCTTCTTCCACTCGGTTCTCCTGTCAAACTATTTGTGCTGTATTCTGTTGCCGTTCAGTCATTCACCTCAAAACCCAGCCCTCCCGAGAGCCCTGCCCTGCTCCCACCCACCCAGCCCATTTACACTGCTTAACCTTTCCTCCTCTGCTTTGTCCCACTGAGGGGAACGAGGGATGCAAACGAGGGATGAAAAGAAAAACAGGCCCAAACAGCAGGGGGCTCCAGCCGGCACCTCAATCAACCGACGCCGAGGCGGGCGAGCGAGGGATCAGACGGAGGGAGACCAACGTCTCCTCCTCTCGGCCGTCATCCTTTCTTCCTCTTCCACCTCCTCTCCTCTTTCCCCTCGCTCCTGCCTGGGAGCCGATGACAGCTCAGACAGCCAGACTTTTTAATTCCCCCTCTTATTCCGTTAATCTGTCATCTTTATCACTCGGGGTGGGGGAGGGGTTAGAGTAGCTGGGCCAGGGGAGGGAGGTGGCGGGAGGAGGAGGGGGGGGGACCAGGAGCGTCGGGCCCCCCCGATCAATCTCCACATTACAGCTGACAGAATGGTGCTAATAACTTATTGATCCTTCCCTGTGCGCATAGGCTCCGGCGGCCCTGAAAGCCCACCATTGATTGGCTTACGGGGCGGAGGGATGCGGGGCTGGTGTGTGTGTGTGTACGGGGGAGTCGAGGGGGGGGGGGAGGACTTCCGTTCATACTGAGAGAGGATGCGCTACCACCGTCACCAAGACACGAACACACACACGCACACGGTCTCCCACGGCGACTCCCGAACCCCCAGGGGAGGACAGGAGAGGGAAGAGGAAGAGCAGTAGGAGGAGAGGAGGAGGAGAGGAGGAGAGGAGGAGGAGAGGAGGAGGAGAGGAGGAGGAGAGGAGGAGGAGGAGAGGAGGAGGAGAGGAGGAGGAGAGGAGAGGAGGAGGAGGAGAGGAGGAGGAGAGGAGGAGGAGAGGAGGAGAGGAGGAGGAGAGGAGGAGAGGAGGAGAGGAGGAGAGGAGGAGGAGAGGAGGAGGAGAGGAGGAGAGGAGGAGGAGAGGAGGAGAAGAGGAGGAGAGGAGAGGAGGAGAGGACAGGAGGAGATAGAGGAGCAGCAGAGGATAAAGATTAGGTAGAACGATGATTAAGGGGAGAAAATAAAGCTAGAATAACCCGATAATTCACAAAGGAGCACAGGGATTGTGTATCCGAGAGAGTGTGTGTGTGTGTGTTTGTGTCTACGCTTTGGCCGCTGTGTGTGTACGAGTGCGTGTAACAAACAGCCATTCCCTTTGGGGCTGGTAATACTCTATATTTAAAAGAAATACTCTCTATTAAATCATGAGAACACACACACACACAATGGTCATGTGCACTAACAAACACACCCCTCCTGCATATATCGCCCCCACCACACACACACAAAAACTCACAAACACTCAAACCCCAACCACACACACCGCCGTCTGACTTTAACTGCCTCTGGGAGTCTGAGCACAGGGAGCGGTGGAGAGGGGGAGGGAGGAAGGGAGGGAGAGAGAGAGAAAAGCGGTCCAAAAACACCTTATCCGCCTGTTAGAGGCTCTGGTCTGACCACAGAGCCACGGTTTACAGTCTCCACAGGCAGCCAGACGCTCAGCCGGCGCCCCTGCTCTCACCCCTCCCCTCCCCTCGCTGCTTTCCCTCCCCTCCCCTCCCCTCGCTGCTTTCCCTCCCTGTCTCTCCTCACCTCACCTCCCAGAGCCTCAGAGTAGCCAGGGGCCTGGGGGGTAGAGAAGGAGGGAAGAGAGGAGAGGAGATGAGGGAGGATGGTGGGAGGGAAGGAGGGAGGGAGAGGAGTGCAGAGTGGAGGGGGCAGGGAGGAGGGCGGAGAGGGAGGATGGTGGGAGGGAAGGAGGGAGGGAAAGGAGAGCAGGGAGGAGGGCGGAGAGGGAGGATGGTGGGAGGGAAGGAGGGAGGATGGAGGGAGGGAGGGAAAGGAGAGCAGGGAGGAGGGCGGAGAGGGAGGATGGTGGGAGGGAAGGAGGGAGGGAAAGGAGAGCAGGGAGGAGGGCGGAGAGGGAGGATGGTGGGAGGGAAGGAGGGAGGGAGAGGAGAGCAGGGAGGAGGGCGGAGAGGGAGGGTGGGAGGCAGCCCTCCTGTCTATCTCTCAGATTTAATTAACGGCCCACTCCGGCACGGAGACGGCGCAGCAGCCTGCTTCCCGTTCTTCCAACACACACACACACACACACACACACACACACACACAAAGCTGGCCGCCGCCACAGTCGCCGTCTGCCCTCCCCTGATACCGGCACCACACTCATTCATCTCCCTCTCTCTCTCTCTCTCTCTCTCTCTCTCTCTCTCTCTGTTTTTCTAAAGTTTTCTCGCACAGAATCCCTCAGTTTCTCTCTCTCTCTTCAGTTTTCCAGCCACATGCCAGCTGTAGAAGTTAAATATGTAGAGTGGAGAGATTTAAATGGAGAGGTTAACACTACTGAACAAACAGAAGGGGGAGAGAAGCTGAATGCTCGTGTTCAGTACTGTCTTATCCTGACCCTAACCTAAACCTAACACAGTCACATACTCTGAATTGTCATGTTAAAATACTAAATGCTTTGGCTATGACAGTAAAGTTGCATAGTTCCCCAAATCCAACTTCTAGCCCTTTCCCAGCATGAGTGACTGTACAACTGCCTGAAGGACATAGTTAGAGCTCAACCTCTAGCAAGGGGTTTCGTGAAAGGGACTCCAAGATACCCAACCCACTGGAGTGTCCAGGCTTTTCTACGACCTCACAGGTCAGCCTTCAGATGTGTTAAGATGGCCCTATGGTTGTATACTCGCCCTAACCTCCCTCACCTCCCTTCACCCCTTCAGAAATGTGTGAGGGGATGTCTCCAAGCGTATGTCTCGAATTTCACTGGCAGACAGAATTAGAGCCAGTGGATGATCGGATTGGACTTGTTTACAGACACGGAGCGAGCCGCTTAGCCACGCAGTCAAATCTCCCTTTAAAGCCTCAAACTGACGGATTTTGGGCCTGGCTCCCTTCCGGCACTGGCCACCCCATACTCCTCCATCCCCCCCCCCCAAACTTCTCCTCATCCCTTTGTGTCTTCCTCTATTAAGATTACTGTTCATTTGGGGGGTGTTTTCTCAGCTGAGCTTAGCTGGCTGATTAGACAGTTCTTTTTGGGGGGGAAAATCCAGCCCAAACACAGGGGTCTAAGACTCTGGCTGACTGGAGCTGTTAACACTCCAGCCTAATCACCCTGGAGAGACACCTCGGCCGTCACGTCCAACCGAGCAGCCCTCCGCCGGGTCGGTGCTGGACCACCGTATGGACGAGGAGGAGCCCCCCAGACACAGGAGATCCCGGAGATACCAGGGTGAGGACTTAGGGGGTGATTATGCCACTTGTGCAGTGTGCCACTCTGGATAATGGGATAAGAGGGGCCACGAGACCCCCCTGGGTGCTTCAGGGTTCAGGCTAGTTCAAGGCGAGACCCCCTCTAATACTTCTCTGTGTGTGAGAGGCGCCTATATGTTCAACCTGCTATAGCACCCAACTCAGTCCTGTCAAACGTCCGGAAACATGACAGAAGTTGTCTATACCTGGTTCCACTTGCTGCGAGCGAATGAGTTCCTCCGGTCATGCTGTCTGAGGTACATTAAATAAGTGATGTCTGAGATGAAACCAGCTCTACTGTAACTTTCTAGACAGTCCTGCCAACCAGACCAGTAGGGGACCCCAGACCCTAATCCCTGGGTGTTGACACAACACACCTTGTCTGACCCACTGCATGTGCTATTGTCTCACACTTCACAGACACACTCGTCAAATCGACCAATAACACTTTGATAAAACGTCTCATTGAATGACACTGTGTTAACCAGACACTGTTCATGGATATCCCATTAAGTATCCTGCAAGTAAACGAAGTAATTTGGCAAGTTTTGGGTGGTTTGAATGAGGCTGTAAGCTTTTGGAAAAGCTTGAGCTTATCACACACCATGGGTCCTGGTCTCACATGAAACTGGATTAATGGCAAACAAAGCTATTTATTCAGTGGTCATTCAAAACAGGGATTTAAGAAAGAAAAAACCCCAGTGTGACAAGAAACAGAAGAATCTAATCGACTTGAGAGCAGGACAGTGAACAGTTAGTAATAAGATTACATTAAGTTGCCCCAATCAAACAAATTACTGCAGGGATAATGTTTGATACCTTAATCAACTATCTGATTTAAAGGGGGAGATGCTCTAATCACAGGGGGGGGAAAAAAGACACACACTCAGTTCATACACACATTTCCTGCCTGATCCATCCTGACCTGACATGCCCCACACACACACACACACACACACAGACTCACACGCACACGCACACACACACACACACACACAGAGAGCAAGGATGGTCTCCTACCTGTGTGTCCAGTGCTGGTGCTGAGGTCGGTGGCAGGCAGGCCCTCTGGCATGCCGTGCTGTCTGGTGTGATGCAGGTTGGAGATGATCGTAGAGAGGTCACCGTCCCGACTACATCACACACACAAGAACCAAGGGTTAGGGATCGGAGCGGACACACACACACACACTTGCAAACACACAACCTTGCGAGACAAGAGTGCACACACATAAGCAACTCCAAACACATACACACACACAGTCCCAGACCTAGTTGTCTATACATACACACAATTCTCTGTTTCAGTCTTCTAGACAAGTTGGTATCCAAACATCCATTAGCATGTACTGTGGCTGTGCTTATTGTCCCCAGGCTTGGAAGTGTGTCCTGGTCAATGCCAGACTCCTGCATCAAGCACTTCTGGGTCTCATCCCTTCTCATCTAAAATCTTAAGATGCATTAATCAACACATTCAGGACTCATAAGTGGTTTATGAGCTTAAAATGTGATTATCGCTTTTTTTCTTAATCACTCCCCACAAAATCAGTTAGAAAGGAAGAGACCCACACCGGTCGAAAATCTACAAAGACAAGAACATCTTGGAGACACGATTCAGTCAGAGCATGAGTTTAGGTTATGATAGGAACTCTGTGTTGTCAACCATAGCCCGTTATTGTAATGCTAAACTTGTATTTATCTCCAAAAGATAATATCAGTACTGTTACATCACTACTAATGACACACCCATCCTTTCAGTTTGACCCACAGGACAGTTCGCTAATGCAGATAAATCTGGACGTTTGGACACTTCAGTACTGATCAAGGGTCACCCTGATCCACTAGGCACCCTGTACGGTGAGTGACACCCCTGCCCTGTCCTTCAGAGCATGACTGGGGGATAGATGGACAGATTAAAGCCTGGGATCTAGTTTGGCCTGCCCCGCCCCTATTAGGGCTCGCTCCTTGTCCGCACAGCCCACGACACAAATGTGTCATGTAGGTATTTTCCATTCAATCTGATTACAGCTCTGATCGCATTATGCGGCATAATGATGTAAAATACCCGATTAGCATTTGAGAGAATATCATAGGCATACAGTCCCGTAACTACCGATACAGTCGTTGTCATGTACAGCTGGTGATATAGCCTACATGGACTATATACATGTATAGACATTCCACATACAGTGACGTGTAACTACACATTTCTAATCGTTGATTAGTTTTCATCCACCGTCCCCGTTTCAGGGGAGCTTAACTGACGTAACTCGAATGCAAGAGTGTTCATTTCGCATTCAGGCAACAGTTTTTTCGTTACAAATTCACAGGAAGGAGCTTAAGCGAGCGCCAGAAGTTTTGGGAAGCGATTGCGAAAAAGCTAGTTGCAGTGACGGGGGTCAATATGACAGGGCAGGCGGAGATGCTTAGGCTGAGATGAAGCAGATTGTTATTGTCTGCCAACACTCAGGCAACGGCGAGGCCACACTGTTTGCGGCTGCTGAATTCGGGGTTTTACAGCACCATGATTACAGGCTCCAACTCGCTAATGTCAGGCTGTCGTGCTCCGAGCTGTTTTCCAAACAGATGCAGGGAATTTGTTGCGTCTGATTCTGACCATGTTTGGTTATCGGGCACTTGTCAGTTAGCGGTAATCGATGAGTCAGGAGAAAAAAACAAGGCAAGGCTCGGTCCAAAATAGATCCGTCTGGTTACTAAGCAAAGAGAGAAGCTTTTGTATTGTGTGGTGTCACACTTCAGTGACATGACTCCAACTCCACAGTCATCATTGCCTTCAATTGAAATACTGCTTGTAGAAGTACCTGTCATAGATGCATGTGAGCACTTAAGATTTGTACCTACTACTGTACTACTAATTTGTGATCAAATAATGTATATTTTCCTGCTTCTTTTCTTTCGTAACAGCTGAAATGTGTTTACAGACCACTAGGTTTGAAGCTCTGCCCCTGTGAACTGGCCCTTGACCCCCCCTGAGGTCTATCACTCAAAGTGAGCACCACAAAGTCATCCTAAATTTCTCACAGGGACTGTGCGCTATTATCCCCTGGCAGAGGATCCACTGTAAGCCGTGACGGGCAAGGACATCGTTAGCTGGGTAATTAGTGCACTTTTCCTGGGCTGTCCTGACATAGCCGGCTAATGAGGCCCGTGTCCAACTCCCCCCCCCAACCCTGCTCGCTCAGCCTGGACAACCAAGGTCATAATCTGCCCCTCAATGAGAGCAGACAGGGAAGGTGAGGGTGAGGTTAGGGTGAGAGGGAAGGTAGGGGTGGGGGTGAGGGAGTAGGTAGGGGTGGGGGTGAGGGAGGAGGTAGGGTTGAGGGTGAAGGAGGAGGTAGGGGTGGGGGTGAAGCATGGGTGAGTTTGGGTGTTTAAGACTGAGTTGCCTGACTCAGCGTGTAGTGTAAATCAGGTTGGGGGTGGGGACTTTGAGGGGGTGAGAGGGGGGTTGGTAGCGGTAGCGCCCGGTGACAGCTTAAGAGGGACATGAGCCGCTCCTTATCAGCTATGCGCATGCCGGAGACAATCATCATCTCATCACAGGCTCATCCCTAAACTGGTCAACACCCTCCTCGCCCGCGTCAACAGGACAGACACAGTGACCCAGATATACCAACTAACTGTATTTCAGCCTCTCCAGCAGTAGTGGAGCCACGAGAGGGGGGGGGGGGGGACGACATGGGGGGAAGGCCCCTTAATTTACATGTCCTTCATCCCACATATTTCTGATTGCTTACCATTTTTTTTAATCATGAATTGTTATGATATCAAAAAAAAATTGTAAGTGGTCCCCTCCTTTTAAAATGGAATCCCACCCCGCCAAAAAATCTGGTTACGCTATTGCTTTCCAGATGACATGGGGAACACCTCCTTCTGGCAGGGGGACAGTGGAGCGGAGCGTGTCCCCACGGTGCCACGCTGTGACACTGGCAAGAGGAGCCAAGGTGCTAGGTGGGAGGTGGCGGTGTGAGCTGGCACGGCCTGGCAGCTCGGACACCCTGACGCCGTGTCTGACAGGACCACAGAGGACCACGCTGACAGACTGACAGAGGGGGGTGGGGGCATGAGGTGACATCACACACCAGAGAAAGAAGAAAAAGAGAGAAAAAGAACGAGAAGGGGGAGAAAGAGACGGCATGCCTGAAAGACCTTGTGTCTGTATGTACGGTACGCTCTTTAGACCTTAACACAAAAAAAAACTCCACTATTCCAACTTCCAAAACTTATGAGCAAAACATATTGAATAGTGAAGAAATCTGCAGAGGAGGTGCTTTCCAGACAAAGGCTACTGGTATTAAGAGACTCCTGGTACAAGTACCAGGCAGCAAGCTGCAGAGGGGGTTCAAGCAAGCAGAGGGAGTCATAAATAAATACAGAAATAGATAAATAAATGAGAACAGCCGAGGTTCTCGTGTTCTTATGGGGTTTCCCAGCGGCTCCTATCATACTTAAGCTGAAGTGTGGTCGATACGGAGAAACCCAGAGAACAAAAGTAAACGTAAATAAAACATATCGTAAGTTGATCATGTTGAGGTCTGGTCTTCATTCACAGGGCCAGACAGAATGTTGACTTCTTGCTCTATATTTCCTTTATTATTATCTGTATCGTCGTAATATATTGTTCCCAATATTGCAAAACAATGGGGACATTGTTGATGTATCATTGTTCATTGTTGATGTATCTTAAACTAAGATAGTACCAGACAATTGAGCGGCACGATGTCTGGGATTGAAAATGTCTTCAGCCTCGTCTGCAGATGCATAATCAAGCATTCATCAGTAATATAATGTTAAGACTTTCTTGCTAAAAGCAAACTCTTCTCTGCAATTACATTGTTAGAGCTGTTGCCATGGAGAAGCCACGTGAACAAAATTAATAAGTCTTCAGAAATTCTCGAGAAAGCTCTAAAACATCCACAGACTAATTGTGCTTTAGGACAACGCTTTTAGCAAAAACCATCTACTCTCAATGCTCCATTACTGTGAGCAGGCTTCTGAGGGGTCGTTCTCAGAAAAAACTCGAGACGAGATCTCAAAACAGATCAACATGAAAAAATGCAACCTCTCAACAACACTGGTAATGCCAGGCTACTGTTCTCCAATTAGACTTACTCTCACCTCTACACAACACCACTACTTTGTATTGAGCGTATAACTATCACACTACCAGGCCTGTACCTACCAGGATTGAAAAAGCACATTCAGGTTTCACGCTAGCAGACATGACCCCCAATGGATTCAGCTTCCAGCCTTGTGGTCTGCTCCTAATGAGGGATGGGCCAGCTCTCAACAGATGCAGAGCGTTCTGTGGAGGTGTCCATGCTAGCCGCTAAGCCTTAGCTATCACCAAAGGGAAAAGGATGGCGGTTCAGTTTGGTCTATCGCTCTCTCTTTGTGTCTCTCCAAAGTGGTTCTGGTGACTGCCTCCCTCCGCCCATCACAGTCAGGTAATCTACTTAGACATTTACAATACTTCAATATTTGCCACGTCTACTTTGATACAAAACATAGACATATCTGTCTACCTAAGTAATGAATGACAGGGCAACATTTTGGCCTTCATTTAAAAGTGAGTGATAAGTTGAGTTTACCTTCTATGGGTAAAGAAAGATGCGCACTGTGCTGTTTCCTCGAAGGTGCAGCCTAAAAGGCCGACGTCAGCAGGTGGACCTTATATAATCCGTGGTGGTTGCTCTGTAATTACCTAGACTCTCAGTCAGCACTTTTAAATCAAAGCCCTGTTATCTACATCCAACTGAAACAACACTCAGGTAGGCTTCGTTTTGCCCTTGAGTAACAGACAACATACCTAGGGCTACCTCCCGTTAAATAGTCAGCCTTCAAGAGCGAGGCCGCTTACCCGCGATAGGTTTGACGCTCTGGCTAACAACGCATTGGTCTGTTTCTTGTTATCATTCTGACTCCGATGACCCAGTCTCTGGTTATTTCCTTTGCAGAGCGCAGGGAGGATGATGCGAGGCGGCTAATACAAGACAAGACCCCGTTAACTTCTGTTCCAGATGTGCCTTCAATGTGACAACTAACCATTAATCATGGGGTCTGCCTCTGCAGCTCTCCATGCCGGCTCCCCGAGGCCTGGGGGGGGGGTCGCCTGGCCTGGCTGTAGCCAGAGCTCTGCTACCTCCTCAGCCGAAGGAGCCAAGACGCAAGCCTCTCTCCTACGCTCTTCTCCATGGGGTCTCACAAGCTAATCGCCGTAAAGCCGATGGGTGGCCACTAACATTAATCTGGTTAGGAGATATAGAGTGGAGATCTGTGATAAACTTGACAACTCCTGTTTCAAGGATGACAACCTGGGGAGCGGTCTCTGAGGGGCGGACCTTCAGAGCCCCGTCACAGGGACACGCCCCCTCCACATCACCACAACATTTACATTGGAACCTGACACCAAGTACTTTCAATTGTGCAGGGAGATATTTTATAAGAAATTTAAATTAAGCTACACTATTACCGGTATGTGTAAAAAACATAAACAAACCTGTACACTTTATACTTGTCTACCAATAATCTGTGAAAAAAAATGTTTAGACCCAGAGTGGAAGTTTACAATGGCATCCTGAAACGCACTACAAAAGACTACATTCTACTCTGTAAAGTATGTTTTTTGGCGTTGAAAGCTAACACAAAGTTGTTGTGAGTAAGAGCGTGTGACACACTGCTACCTCCCATTCAGATGGCGTGTGGAAGAGCCACAGATACACACGCACACACTGCCTCCCAGATTTTTCACCATTCCATCGGCCAAATCCGATTGTTTCAGACCCCTCTACGACTCACTTACGAAGCCGTGGTCAATAGAAATCAGATTTCCGTGATTGGACATCCCATTATCCGCTGCGCCCAGACCCACATTCAGGGGGGGGGGTAAAGTAGAGCGGAGACGGATGCCCGGGACAGACCGGAGCTGTGGCTCCACCGAGTCCGCCGCCTTTTAAAGGGTAAAAGCCTGACATATTAGTCATAAGTGTTCTTTAAATTCATTATCATCTTAACACGCAAGCGGCACAAGTGTCGGGAGGGGGAGGGGAGACCCTCTTTAATGAGGTTAGAAGATCCATTTAAAGCTTCACAGTCGCTCCGCTAGCTCTCGTGTCACACGCGGGTCTCCAGACGCCGGATGGGGGGAAAAAACCATCCTCTTCCCTAATGAGGTTGTACAAGTGGGTTATCACGCAGCTAGCATCGATGAGAGTCTGTCTTGAAGGAGTCTGTGAGATATGATATTGACATTTTGGACAGCCTCACCAAACAACAGATTATTTTGGTAAAAGTTCCTGTTTGCTGACAGAAGAAAATACAAGACACAGAAATGAATGAAAGAAAATATGGATGTGCGAAGAAGACAAAAAAGATTTGAAAAGGTTTTATTAATTCCCAATTCTTTTGATTTCATTTCAGTAGCCCATGAGTATGCCATTAGAGCCTAGCAGCCCTGTTCTCATTTGAGCTCATTTGGTTCATCTTAATAGGGTGACCTTTCAACGACCTCGGCAGTGTCTGTGCGCCCACACAAGTGGGCATGCGCACATCTGTTTACAACTGTTTGTCTGTGTGTGTGTTCGTGTACACAAGCTTCCTTTTGAGTGAGTGCTTTACAGTGTAAAGTTGACTTAAATCTAATGTAAAGGCATAACAGCATTTACAATTTACCAATATTAGACTAACGAATAATTCCATCTAACCACTCCAGTAAAACATTGTCAGCTTGGACATGTTAATAGTATTATTTTTTATTCACACACGTAACAAAAAGATTGCAATTGTGAACACTCTGTCAAACTGCTCGTTATAAATTGGGTGCGTTTCATTTGAACTCGGCAGCACAATGTGTCAGGGTGGAGCTATAATATGTAGGAGAGCCACAACCATGATTTCCATACCCTTTTACTGCTTATCACGTGTAAAGGTTTCTAACATATTGCGTTGGCCTACTTAACGAATAGACATCATAAAGCAGTTGCAACGTTTGATACTTTTGATAATTGTGAACATATTGAATTGCAAAACACCAAGAAACAAAGACTCCTTCAGCATCAAAAAGGCTCAAGTCTCAACTACCACTTTCCATTTCCTCTCTGTCAAGCATTTGTCTATTTCCTAAAAATGGCTTTTGTGCATATGTATGTGTGTGTGCGTGTTGGGGGTAACCACAGATTAATGATCTAAAACCAACTGTGTCATGTGCTCCTGCACTGCAGTGTGTGAAACGTAGGTAAAAGCCAGGTTTCTCTGACAACCGTATGCATGGTCTTTAAGAATCTATTTTAACCTCAGCGGCTCTGTGGTACTATGTCTGCCTGCAATGCACGATACAGTCTCTATATTTCTTTAAGTATTATTGTAAAAATAAACAATATATATATATAACAGCTTTTCCATCTACTATCCACCTATTCTTGTCCAGCAGTTCTAGAATGTGCTGAGAGTATGCATCGCACATCAAGCAGTAGAACTTTGAACATTGCATTGAATGGGAGGGGGGGGGGGGGTTGCGATAACTTGAAGACAAAGAGTATTATGAGCTGGCGCTGGTGCAGCATCTGGGCCTTACCTCTTTCTCATGATACTGTAGTGCAGCTCATCTTCCTGCTTGATGTGGGCATGGTCGCCACTGGCCCTGTCGCTCCCTTCACTGTCGTCACTGCTGAAAATGGAGGCCAGCTCCTTCTTGGGCACTCGGTTGGGCGGCAGGGGGATGGTGCGCTTCTCAGCCAGACGCCCGCGGTTCTACACAACAAGCCACATAGACAGGGGAGAAGAAAGCTCTTAGAAATATGGCTTAACTGGTAAACACTCTCGTGCTAACATGCTATGGCTAATAGGTTGCTAATATGCTAATAGCCGGGGGTAAAAAGGTTAGCGCTCGATATGAGCCACTCAACAGTATGAACCGTAACAGCTGACTGGATGTGCATTGACCACTGTAATAAGCCTCATCACTGATAGACCGAAATCAATAGTATGACTGGGAATATGGCATACCTTCGTGGAGGAATCCTTTTAATGAGAAACAGGCTACGTCCATCTTCTAAATAGCATTTAGCATTATGTAGCTGAAATGCTAAGATTGAACACAAAGGACATAAAAAGCTTCTATATGAGTATATCAGGATCAGCTTCAAATTCACAGTTTCCATACGACCATTTATGTTCACATACATGGTTATTAAGAAGCTATAGGGTCAGGGCTCCTTGAGTCACTTGGCCACTAAGCCAGGAGAAAAGGGGATGAGAGAGGAGTGTGGCCCTCAGGGGTTTAAGGAGTGAAGCTGAGCGACCTTTAATGTGACCTGAAGAGGTCACTGCAGATTAACACAGGCCAATCAGAGACAGGGGGATGGAGGGAGAGAGAGAGAGAGAGAGAGAGAGAGAGAGAGAGGGAGGGAGGGGAGAGAGAGAGAGAGAGAGAGAGAGGGAGAGAGAGAGAGAGAGAGAGAGAGGGAGGGAGAGAGAGAGAGAGAGAGAGAGAGAGAGAGGAGGGAGAGAGAGAGAGAGAGAGAGAGAGAGAGAGAGAGGGAGGGAGGGAGAGAGAGAGAGAGAGAGAGAGAGAGAGAGAGAGAGCGAGAGAGCGCAAGAAGAATGGGGGACAGATAAAGAAAGAGGATATTTTAAAGTAATGGTATTAAATCTAAGGAGGTAATACAGAAAAGATTAGTAACAAAATGAAAGAAACTTCACACAAGTAAGGAGACAGCAAAGCACTGTGGGTCTGTCCAATACAGCAGAACGGACCTGTCTTTGAAACTCCCTCCCTCCGTCTCTACCCCTCTCAGCGCCTACATCTCGACTTCGCTCTCCCGGACGCCTCCAAGCCCTCCAGCTATCCCTTCCACCACACGCAACCTCTCCCTGCACCCCTCCCTCCCCACCCTCTCATCCCTCCATCCCTCCATCCCATGAGGGGAGGCGGCGTGACTGGCAGGCAGGGGCAGGAGAGGGGGGGTGGGTGGGTGGGGGCGCCTAGCCAAGAGGCAAACAGGTGCAGCCCCTCTGGAGTCTCTCAAGTGGCAGACATTAAAAAGAGGAGGGGAAAAAGGGAGAGAAAGATGAAAACATCCCTCAGGATGAGCAGGCCACATAGTTCTACACGTTTTTTCCGACTTTTTCTTTCTAGCCTCAAAATGTTTTTTTTTTCTTCTTTCTCCCCCCTTTCTTCCTTCTCCAGGCCGTTGAGAGTGGAGCTGGAGCTTTGTACAAGTTCTGTTCTTGTATCGGAGTAGAGTGGATCTGCTCCTGCTGGTGTCTCTTCCTCCGAGCTCCCTTCTGCACACCGGCGTTCGGGGGCCTACAACTTTATGGGCTACTCTCACCAACTTATAGAAAGGCCAACACACACACACACACACAGACACACACACGCAGACACAAACACCTGTCAAAAGCAGGCACACACACTAACTCACCCAAACGTGCACAAGCCCAGACGCACACAAACGCACACCTGTTCCCTAAGAATTCCCCTCCGGAGAGGGGATTTCACTCGGAGCATGCCGGCGGTACGGCGCGTACCGTACCAGAATAGTTTGTCTACGAGCAGTGAGTGTGCCTTCGTGTGTTTACAGACAACCACCCACATGGTCCTAACATACCCAGGCCTCCAGCCCTCACTGTTATACCCCCCCCCTCCCAAAACACCCCCGCACCCAACTCCCTACCCCACCCCTTCCCGGAAACCCCCTGTCCTGTCTTCAGTAGCACTGACGCAGAACTGGGGGTTGGCTCCCACCGCTTCCGGCAACACTTCCGCTGTACGGAGGAGGGCTCTCCAAAACAAAACATGAAACACACCCCATGGCAGCGCACGTAGGAGTACAGAAAGAGGTGCACACACACACACACACACACGCAAACTTACTGTGTGGTCAGGCTTCTTTCAGCTATGGAAAAAAGTCTCTCATAAACGTCCCACTAAAAGCACCTCTATGAATATCACCTCCTACGCCTTCTGACTGACAGTCAGCGAGCCAAGAAATATATCTGCAGTTCACACCGACAAAAAAAAAATGGACACACACACACACACCCTTACAAGCACACCCACACACCCGTACAGACACACTGACACAGGAGGCCAGGCACTCTCCAGATGGGGTCCATTAGAATGACCACTTAAGCTTGAGACACATCCACAAGCCTTACCAACCTCTCCCTTCAACGGTTCAGTTCTACTGGCAGAACTCAGTCCCTGCCACACAGACCGCAGGGCCACAGAAGTCCACTAGCACACGCACATGTATGTGACGCAGTTACAGTCACACCACATGGAACAGGCATGGGATCTTCAGCTGTTCTCTAACATCTATACATGTGCTGGAATTGCTAAAACATGGGCTAGAATTCTCCTTGAATCATTGAGTTTCACTGACCACGCATTGGAACAGAAAGTCTGTTTAACTATATGTTCTAGCAGTACCAACACACTGCCCTAACACACACACAGACTGCACCCACCTACACAAACAAAACCAATAACTTCACTTATGTGGCCTATGAATCATAGGGTATAACATTTTACAACAATATAATAATCAGAATTGCAATTTGTTGGTATGGAGCTGAAATTGGAAATATATGAAAATAACTTGCCTCTTTTTATAAAAAGCTTAATTTGGCATAATTCTTGCAAGCTAATTATTGTAGATAACTTACTTGACCTAAAATAAAGTGCTCTGGAAAATGGGATTATTGTGTATTTTCTTTCTTTGCATTATTTCCTGAAAGGTGCAGTGCCGTGCTGCTGATTCTAACCAGCACACACACACGCACACACACAAACACACACACACACACCCACACAGTGGTAGCCGCCCCTGACATTCCTGCAGCTGCGTCGCTCTCTCTCTCTCTCTCGCTCGCTCGCTATCTCTCTCTCTCTCTCGCTCTCTCTCTCTCTCCCTCTCTCCCTCTCTCCCTCTCTCTCTCTCTCTCTCACTCTCTCGCACGCGCCCCCCCAGCGATCTCCCTGGGGGACGGATGCCTAATGAGTCACGCGCCTGTCTGCCGTTACCTCTCAGCATGTGTGTGTGTGTGTGTGCGCACGGAGGCAGGATGGCGGGCCGACTTGGCGCGAGCACTAGGGGAAAGGGGGAGGGGGAGTCAGGAGACGACAACAGGGGAGGGACGGGGGGATGAGGGGGAGGCGGATGGAGAAAGAAAAAAAAGGTCTGTTGTTACCCTACTCACATAAGACTACTGGACCAAAAGGCCAAAACAAACAGCTGCTGTGCTGAGTGTGGTCCACGGCACCACGCAGTACAAATATACTTCTTGTTTGCTCTCACCTTCACTAACTGTGACTCACCCAGGAAGCCTTCCTGACATCTCTGTAGATTAGGAGCACTGCTGTACTTCGGAAGTCTGTCATCAGCAAATGTCAAATCATACTACCATATACCTTCTCGTGTCCGGGTCAGATTTTTAAGGATGACCAA
Source organism: Hypomesus transpacificus (assembly GCF_021917145.1). NCBI lineage: Eukaryota > Metazoa > Chordata > Actinopteri > Osmeriformes > Osmeridae > Hypomesus > Hypomesus transpacificus. Next base: position 2,850,496 of record NC_061077.1, on the reverse strand, counting down.
CGGTCAAAATTATTGTTAACTTTACACATAAAAACACTTGTAATTACAGTGATGTAGTCTGGGGGTGGGGGTGGCGATGTACACAAAGGCATGAAAACACTTGTCTTTTCATAATCAGAGAAAGAGAAGAGAGAGAGAGAGAGAGAGAGAGAGAGAGAGAGAGAGAGAGAGAGAGAGAGAGAGAGAGAGAGAGAGAGAGAGAGAGAGAGAGAGAGAGAGAGAGAAAATGTGAGAAAGCACTGTGGGAAGGATAGGCACGCTACCAACCGACCCCCCTCACCGACCCCTCTCGGCCCCCACATCTCTCACACACACAAACACACACACACAAACACACACACATGCAGCCATGGCCCCCACGCGCTGAGCTGAGCGGGCGGTTGCAGCCCAGTGGAGCGGCGCGGGAGGGATGTGGGGGGGAGTTTAGGGGGGCGAGAGACGGCGAGATGGGGTGAGGGGTGGGGGTGGGAGTGGGGTATTTTGGAACGGCGCTGGGAGGTCAGTGGCTGTGCAGCCAAGGGTGCCAGAGTGTCTCTCTCTCCCTATTTCCCCCTCTCTCTAAATCCCAGCCTCTTTTTCTCTCTCCCACTCTTTTCCTGTCTATCTCCCTTCCTCTCCGTCTCCTTCTCTCTCTCCGTCGCTCTCTGTCGGCGGGTGTTTGGCTAGGCCCGTGAGAGAGTTTAATGGACAGGTAACGACTCTGCCATTCTCTCCCCTGACAAAAACAGGGGGAGGGAACGACAGGTGATAGAGGGAGGGCGATAGGGTGAGAAGAAGCCAAGTCCAAGTTTGAGTTTGCGTAGTAAGGTTTCCTTTGGGTCTTCATACAGTGGGAGTTTCGTGGGGAGTTTTTGAACCCACAAAACACAACGACAGAGCACATGTCTCTTTCGAATAGTGCTGTTTGCCCCTCATTCCCACAGCTCCTACTAAAGTGTTGAGACTTGAGTTGAGCCAACGTTATCAGTGAGGCGGCATGGAGTGAGGAAGTGATCTCTCCACTATCAGTCAAGGTCAGTCAGACACACACATGGCCAGCAGAGTTTCCACTAATACCTCAGCTGGCTTCGTCATGACCAGCTGCAAACACCCGATAGACCAACACTTCCCCCCCACCCCCCCCCACCCCGTCCCTCTGCACCCGCAAACATAAACACCTAATCACAATGCACACAAACACAACTTATCTTACACACAGACACACACACACAATCTTTCATAAGGTGGTCGGCGACATATGGAGTGCAGGCTAGCAGCTAATAGCTAATCTGTGGGCTTAATTGCTGATTTTTATGCTAAATTATTCATAGGGTAGGGAGAGAGAAATAGAAAGACGAAAGAGAGAGAGAGAGAGAAAGAAAGAGAGAGAACTACTGTACTGTGGTCAATCCTGCCAATAAGTTGTACTTAGAGTATTGATCCCCATCACTGAGACCCCTGGTGAACAAGCAGATCCTCAGGGACACTCTTACACTAATACAGCCAATTCACCAAGACACACACCCACAACTTTCACATGCTACCAGGCCAACCACTGATCTTGTGGTTGCCATGGTAGCCCTGTCTTGGCGCCATGTCAGGGACACACACACACACACACACAGTGAGCCGATAGAATGGGTCTTCACATGGCTACCTCTCACCATCTACCCAATACAGTATATGACAACTGGTTCCTGCCCAGACTTGAACTGATCATGCAAAACAGGATTATGACACAAGAACGTCACTCCCCATGTGTATAATGGCTACTGCTACAACAAAGTATAGCTCCAACTGACAACCAAACGAAATACAAGGAGTTTTCTTCTTGTAGTGTGTTAAATAATTTTACACTCCGTTGCACTTTATAACCAAATTTATAGAAAAATTTCATTATGAAAATATCACAAGTAAGCCATAACTAATAGAATAATAATGCGGCCCCACAACCCCCACCCCCCTCTTCCGTAGGAGTGTGTTGTAATCTAGGGCCGAGGGGGAGCCCCTGATTGGAGGAGGTCTTTTACGAGTCGGAGGAGGAGAGTGTAATTTCCTCCCGGCCTCTGCCGCTTCCGCTGGAATAACAGAGGAGGAAGGGCGGTTCTCCTGGGAACAGCCAGCCAGCCAGCAAGTCAACCAGCCAGCCAGCAAGTCAACCAGCCAGCCAGCCAGCAAGTCAACCAGCCAGCCAGCCAGCCTGCCACCTCAGCCTAACCCAGTATGGCCTGCTTAAACACAAACACACACACACACAGTATTCGTACAAGTACACACAAGTGTATTCATAAAAGACACGCACATGCAAATGGCGACATTCTCAAACATACACAGGCTTAAAGACACACAAATATGACCATGCCAGGAGCACGACTCGACTGCTTCAAATTGAAGCCGAGAACCAGAAATGTCCTTCTTCAAGTTCTGTCGTGATGACATGCTAAATGACATGTTGCGCAACCTCATCTACTCATAAATTCTATTTGACGTAAACATGAGGAATATAAACACGTGACGTTTCACACGGAATGAACAGATATCGTCAGCAGCACGGCATAGCTTTACAGCAGCACAGCCAAAACAACTCAGACAAGCTCTCGGTTCCCTGCTAAGCCTAACTCTGCGTCTTCTCCAGCTACAATGGCTGTCTTCTTTTTGACTATGTAGGCGTGTTTAACATTGTTGAGTGCAGTCTGTGGTGGTCTGGAGGGGTGGGCTGTGTCCTCAGGGTGTCACCTGAGGATACAATATTTAGCTACTGAATGGAAGAAAGGAATTCCAACTGTTCCCAAAGTCGGAAATATGAATAGGGCCTCACTCACACGACAACAACAATTCTAGTTTTCCCAACTTTTTTGGGGGGGGTGAAGCCGTGAATTTGTGATATCCACTATGAATCTCCTTCCTCTGCACCTGACCTCAAGCGGCAGACTCTATCCCCATTTCTGGCTGTGAATAACGTCACCAGTTTACCTGTATCACTCAAACACCTCCAGCTTATCTAAACCGCCTTTGCCTTGCGTGCCTCACACACAATAATCAGCAGTAGCCATGCTCAGTAGCTCCCTAAGCCTCTTACAGCCTTCCCTCAAGATTAGCACTTGGGAGCGACGACAGATGCGCTCCGTAGCGATAAAACACACACACACACACCCACCCACACACACACACACACACCCGCCCACACCACCACTCGCACCTGCGTGGACAGATTTGGTGATGGTGAGCCAGAGCTTCAAGTGGGCACATGTAAATAGTGGTGCCACGCCTGGTTCGCCTCTGAGGCAGGCATGGGGATGTTGGCTCAGCTAAGAGGGCACCACATGGCAAACAGTGACCGGTTAAACAACCAGCCACATACACAATAGAAACAAGAGCTTGAAGAGGCCAGAGGGGCCTAACTGGTCAACCATTCACATTACTCATTAACTTTGTCTAGAACACCGATTCATTCTCTTCTTGAATGTTTAAGCAGGTGTTCATACTAATTATGGCAAATTGAGTTGTTGAAAAAAACACACATTCATTTGATCACTATGGATAATTGCATCAAGAAAATATGGTTGGCCTCATCTATTCTAAGCTGATACAACAGATGTTTCACACAGCAGACACACACACATATACAAATATATATAGATATATATACATACACACACACACACACACACAATGACTTCATCCAAAAAATAACCACCTTGCACTTTGTCCAACAGATATGTTTGACTTGATGTTAGCCCTCAAGCTAACCAAATATTCTCCATTTACTACTAATTATTCTACTATGTATACTTAAAATTACACACATTTTATATATGAACAAACAGAAAATCCAACCATTTCAAATAGTAGATGAGACGAAAAGTTCAATACTAGTGAAAACCAATAAGGACTTAGAAAGGTGATAGAACTGTTGTCTTACCACTGGAGACGATATTCGACACCCAGGGCAATCACAGATGGGAGGATGTACCTGTAAGATTCCTTTGGACATAAGAGTCTTCAAACTTTTTCCTGAGAGAAAAAAGGAAAGAGAAGAAATGATGTTATTAATGTACCTTAGCCTATGCTCTACTGTTTGTAATGTTAGACAGCTTCTGTGACATGGAATAAGGAATACAAGCAACAATAGTCTTTATCCATTTATACATTTGGATCTGGTATTAGCAATTTTCAATACAAAATCACCCTAAAATACTTGAGAATTAAACATGACATACAATCAATTTTCAGATTGTCTGCCTGCTGACTATAGTAGTATCAGCTCCTATACCCAACATGTACTAATCAATGGAGTGTAGCCCCTCTACAGCCCTGTGGTTGGGTCGACAGTTAGGGTCCTGTCACCTGTCTGTACAGTCAGTGTCAGATATGAAAAGATGATGTATCGGTTTTGACCTGGGGGGCACGTGACACAGTCCGCAACAAACAACGTGTCAGTTAAATGACCAAACCTGGGGTGGTGGCTGGGGTGGGATTTTAAAAATGAGATGCTTAATTAACAAAAGCAATGTGTCATTACATTCATCACATTCACTGTATCAAACTATCTATCCTATATGAATAACCGATAGATTATATAAAGGCAATAACTTTTACATCAATGGCAAAAAGTCAACTTTCTTCCTTATTTTAGTTAAAAACTTAAACAACTCATTCAAAATAGAAGAACATAATCTTCTGACCGTAGACAAAGTGCAATGTTACATTTCGCATCGTTCCGTTCAGTTGAGGAGTAACACCCATACTGCATGCTGTGTGGCTCAACATAATAATTTGCCTTACAACTCAAATGTCGTATATTTCATTAGGCTACCAATGAATGTTTAGGGCTAGACCAAACTAAATGTATAATGTTCTTCACCTTAGTCCACGTGCACGACTCCCGACGCCCAGTTTTGATGATAGTCGCTGCCATAGACTGTGTGTCGCTGCTTCTAGATACTGCGCCGTTTCTCATCTCTCTCCTTACGCACTGGTGTAATGTAATGCTGAGTAACCCTTTCACTACAAAACCCCTAACTAACACATGGCACTCCGTTGAAACTAACAATGTATAAAGTCGAAATTGAGGCATCCGTCTCACAATTGCCACGCCATATTTAACGCACTTAGTCGCGAGATGATTTGCAGTGCTTACCTTTGTGTCTAATACTTCGCTTCCAATCTTTGGCAGTCTCCCTTCCACTGACAAACTGGAACTCATTGGGGGTGAGCCACTCGCCCCGGTATTTGATTGAGGGTCCCTTACTACCTTGGCACAGTTTGTTAATGTAAAGCAAAGCCTTGTTCTCTCCACACTCCACTTCGATGCATGGTTCCCCGTTGTCAAAAAACGGTTGAAAGTCGGGGATGGAAGAGAACCTCTCCAACATTAAGTCGTCCGGGTGATGGTGTAGGTGCTGGTGATGCAGCGCCGAGTCGTGGAGCCCCAAGTACGCACGATGATGGGCGAAAATATGGTCGTACGGCGGTGGATGAGGGGTCACAACGGGGATAGCGGTGGCATTTAAAGGGGCCAGGTATTCGGACTGATTGAAGGCAGCCAATGCCATATCGTCCCCATCCAGTCTCTCCTTTTTGATGGCCGGCATGTTACTGGAAGCCAAGCGCCGGTAACAAGTGATTAGCAGCTCGTCCGACCCAACTTGTGTGTCCTCTTTTCGGAGTTGGTCAATCCCAGACTTGAAGACGCGCCACTTTGTTTTACGCAGGGCTCCCGTGTCGCTTTGTGACAGCGGTCCGTTGAAGTTCCCCGACAGATTGCCATTCACTAGTTTCCAGCTCTCAGTAGCCACGCTCTCCGCCAGCCTCGCAGCTACACTCGCATGACGGATCTCCCCGCGCTCCTGCCCACTACATCTAATCGGTCTCGTTCTGCTAATGCCAGACATGTTCGGCAGACCTGAGCAGCGTAAACATTGTTGCCTTCAAAGTTCAGCCCACTGTCTGTCTTTTTAATTGAATCTATTAAACATATTTTCCTTCATTTCTTTTAAATGATACTTTTCATGCGCTTTGCGAATTGCGCAATATAATTAAAGCCTAATCTTTTGAAGAATGAAAAACTCTTTAGACTCTAAATTTACAATCTACTGCCAAGATAAGCAAAGGGGTAGCCAGTAGCCTACTATATATTTGTCACATATATAGCCTATTTATAATAAACGAAAATATCCGGGCCGCATAATAACATTTACTGTTTTTTAAAAATCGTTCCAAAAAGATATATTTGTGTAAAATAAAGCAACTTAATGGGGCTTTTGAAATAGTTGTTTTTAACCCTGTGTATATCGTTAAAGTCACGCTGAAGTTCATAGACCCAGACCAAACAAGATTTGCACTCTCCGCCGCTTCTCAACTTGGCCCATTTAAACAGCGGAGGCTTTGCGAGCGCGAAAATGGGAAGGGGGGTTCGCGACGGACGTCGTTATTGCGTAAGCCAGAAATTGTCACAACTTTTGACTGATAGTTTGATATATCTTTAAAGCATATGTATACTTTTGTGTCTATATCGTATCTGTCATAGCAAACCCTCCAGGCAATCTAATGCCAACAAATATGAACCTTCACCAAGCAACTGTTTAGTGTAAACATGAATGCATGGAAACAATGTGGCTAGACATCCTTGAATAAAATATGACTCCCAATCCTTCAAAATACGAATTTAAATCCATCCTGCATTACATACAGCATGACAAAGACTGTGCAGCTCCACAATAAGTACGCTTTGAGTGGATCGTGGAGGTAGGCCTGCATGTGGTTCTGTACACTGCTGCTGACTGACCCTGAAAGGACTAAGGTCTTCTGGGCCTCAGGAACCTCTGACCTGAGGCCTGTCTGACCCCATCAGAGCAGCACCACCCAGGTGGGTCCTCCAACACATGGAATACCCATTGAGGAGAGGAGGTGGGGCCCCAACACTGGGCGACAGAGGTCTATAAATCAGGCCAGGCGGCCCCTGTCCCTCACAGGAAGGAAGCATAGGGGGACATGAGGAGAGCCAAAAAAAACAGGAACCAGGTACATAGTTGGTTTTTACGGGTTAATGGCATTTGAGCATTTTTAAGTCCAACTATCACTATTGGAAAAAAAAAAAGAATTTGATTCGATTTTTTTGTATTTTGTCAACTTCCTGGCGTGCATTACATCAACTATCAGGACATAGGCTATCATAGAAAAGGCTTACTGTCTCAAAGGTTACACACACAACAGCCATACAATCTTTACTACCTTATCAGCCAAGGATAAATACATATAAGACTAAGAAAATACACTTTATATATTCGTCAAGGTTTTAAGAAAGGGTAGAACAATGGAATGAGTTCTTCTTGCTATGTAAAATAACTGTCAGGACAGCCACTCTGGATACTTGATACACAATCCAACATACCTGCAGACACTAATCTGGGCCCCAGTTACAGTAAACGTATTAATCGAGCAAAATAACAGAGAGCGGACAATGTTGTCACATCTCCTTTGTTAAATATGGCACAATATTTGAAGAGTAAACTAGACAAATAATGATATACTGTAACACCTTCTGACAGAGGAAACTACAGAGCTCAAATGATCTTATAACGATGTAACATTTACAGTAGATAGAAATGTCCAATTCTATTTCACTGGAATCCCACCCACTGCACTAAACAGGAACCCTCTGTGGAAAGGTGTGGTGTGTGTGTGGGTGCTTGGGTGCACCTCTGGGAGAGCCCTGGTGAAACGGTGCATCACTGTCGACAAGGGGATGGCCCTGCCTACACATCCTTCTTGTTGTGACTCACGACCTCCGTACTTGTATCCATGTGTACCTCCTCTTCTTTGTCTATTTCACTCAAGGTATAGATAGTCCAACATCTTTCATTAGTTCTTCCTCATACGTCCACCCATTCATGTCAAAAGTACCTACTAGACACCAATCTAGCGAGACCTGATTTGCTGATACCTAACGACAACATCTGATCATCCGTAGTGCAGTTTACCATGGCTGCAGCCTGGTCACAAGGTAGAAGGTGAAAGTAAAACTTCAGAAAGAACGTCGAAAACCCTGACAAAGAGCAGCAGCCAGAGTCGCTTTAGTGCTTCTAGATTTTTTTACAAGTGGCTTTCTTATACAAGTTGTTCATGTCTTGAACGCACCCTAATTTATCGCTACTTTTACCATATTACATTATTAACAACTTGTGTTTCCATGCTTTTTAACAAAAGGTCTCGTTCACCATATGCAAGATAATACAATATAATTAAATACAAATAGCAAACATGGCCTATGTATGATCCGATTAGGCAGGTTTCAAGAGCTTTATTAGATTGATTAGGTTTACGTTGTTGTTTTATGTGTTGTATAGCCTATGCATTAACAAGTAGCCATTGACAGAACGGGGAGTTTTTTTTCTTCCACTTTTAGTCGACCATAGAGAATCCCCTTAATGACTCCCCCGCCTCCGCGCCGTTGTTGGCAGCGGCCCCGGAGCCGCAGCACTGCCGGCGGGGGAGAGAGGTAATAAATAACCCGGGGAGAGGAGCGGAGACCGCCGGGCGGTGCACAGTCTGACCTGACAAATACTCACTGGAAAACCATCAGAGAGCGGGAGCCCACCCCTAGCGCTTGGAGCCAGCCTTTCAGACATGAGCAGCAATATATATAGGCCTGCCCCTGCCGGAAAAAACGGCGTCTCCCTCCCATTGATGTCCAGGCACCATCAGAGACACGGTGGGAGTAATTAACGATTTAGAGAAAGGTTATAATTTTTTGGTTGAAATCTCAGTTTTCTGTAAAAACTAGCAAAGAGCGTAGGCGACAGGCTTTCGGTCTGATAAAAAAAAACAGCACATTCTGCTTTCAGGCAAGAGTCCCCAAAAATTGGTTTTGGGGAATGGTGAAAATATTTCTGGGTGTGGTAGTAGTAGGCTGTAGGACGAATTTATGAATTAATGAAGAATGAATTCAAAGGTCAAAGCCGGATGTTTCTACTGAAATTATGTGGCACTCTGAAATTGTCAAGAATTACAGGAACAAAAGGTTTTGTATCCTATTAAACTGTCAAAGTTCACCAAGAAAGCGCTTAAAGTTGTGTTATCTCAGCGCAAGCGGCGGATGCACTGTAACATTAGACCCAGAGAGTCTCGTTGGGTTTATGTTGTCGTGCCGGCGCCTTTCGCCTCCCTCGGCGGATATGTGGGGTCAGGCGGCTGACTGTGATCCCACACAGCGGCTCTTCCACGTGGGATTTATTTCCTCGCTGGACGGGCAGGCAGGCGGCCCATGAGGATACTCGTTTTAGCCCAGTGTCTGTAGCTGTCAACGCCAGCAGAGGCGAGCGGACACCTGACCCCACATATCCTCCCTAAACACTCCCCTTCCCTGTACTCTGTAGCCCACCCCGTCACACACACACACACACACACACACACACACACACACACACACACACACACACACACACACACACACACACGCAGCGAAGGCTGCACACTAGCCTACACCAGAATCCTCACAATAGCCTGCTTCCTTTCCTTTGAAATCAAGTGTTTTGTTAGGGAGTCAGGTGGCTGAGCGGTTAGGGAATCGGGCTAGTAATCTTAAGGTCGCCAGTTCGATTCCCGGCTGTGTCAAATGTCGTTGTGTCCTTGGGCAAGGCACTTCACCCTACTTGCCTCGGGGGAATGTCCCTGTACTTACTGTAAGTCGCTCTGGATAAGAGCGTCTGCTAAATGACTAAATGTAAATGTAAATGTAAATGTTAAGGCTACATGCTCTCGTGAAATTTGCTTCTGGAATTCCATTGCCAATCAACTACAAAAAGCTTTATCCTGCACCAACCAGGCACCTGGTATGAGATGCGTGGTCTGATGTCCTCTTCCTCTCCTGCCGGCCATGTTAATAATTTGTGCAGTAAAGGATAGCGTGCCTCTCTGAGTTTGTGGGAGTTATTGGCACAATATTCCGCACCATATTTGTGCGAGGCAGTGATAGGAACATAAATTATTTCTTATCTCTTCCGCAATCCATTTTTCAAAGGGTTCACAGTTTGAAGGGTAGCGCCAACAGCGAGCCCCCATATCGGCAACATTTGCCTTCAGAGGCATTTTTGAGATATGAAATTATATTTAAAACAATGGACTAAAACCACGTTATATGGTTATATAAACGCCCTATCTGGAATTGTATTATAATAACCTATACCTGCTTTGTCAATTTAGTCTATGAAGCCATGACGGCGAATAATGTTTTTTTATATATATATATATATATATATATATATATATATATATATGGGGCCCGGCTGCAGCCTTCACGTAGGCTATTGTAAGTAGCCTCAAGGCCTACAAGCATAGCCTACTAACAAACATCAAACCGGCGTTGTAAAGAGTTAATATCTGCTCGCAAAGAATAAATCCCTGCTCCCTCAGTCCCTATTGATTTTGCCCATGTGAAGTGAAACCAGCAATCAGCACTGCGGTTTGAAATAGCCCTGAAACTAGAGCGGAGACGTCGATGAGTCGCCGACACGTTTCAATTAGCGAGCCGCCCCGGCCTATCTGTCCCCCGGGGCGCCGCGCTCACAGGGCCGGTCACGCCCGAGACCAGGGGGTTGGGGCTCGCCGAGCGAGGAAAATCATCGGTAAAATGATATGTTACCTGCTTGTGTGTATCCGTCATTTGCCAATATGCTGAGAGAAAATGTAGCACCATGCAACAACTGCGGACCATCTGCGACGTTGATGATTGAACGATGTTAGGCTTTTAGCAATTTGACTATTTGAAGTTGGCAAAGTCACCACACAGGCTTTTAACGAATACAGACAACAAAATATAGCTTAAGTAATTTTACACTGGTTGAAGTTTACCAGTGCCAAGCCATGCCTAGCCAGTTGTTATCTGCACGTAGGCCTAATAGGCTAATTAAAATAACTTTTTCAGAATCCAAAAGTTCAAGCTTTTGAAGATCATGAACACCATTTTTTACATACTGGTAATTCAAAATGAATTTGGCTGTGATGAGAGTTAATTTAGTGAGAAGGAAACGGGCGGAAACACACAGGCTGTAACTCAGGTCTCCTCCAGGACCCTTCCACCCTTTTGAAGGTAACGAGTAACACAAAGAACATGACCCTAAAGTCTATGTGCAGGCTAGTGCGGCTGTGAATGACTGTAAATATGAACATGAGGGAGCCCAAGGGGATGGGGGTGGGAGTGGGGGATGGGGGTGGGGGAAGGGGGCGTCGGATCGGCCTCTCTCCGTGACCCTGAGCCACGCTGCACAGCTCTCTGACAGTTCTCATCAACAACAGTAGGCTGCACACTGTGGAGGAGTATGCAAGCGGAGCTGGGGGTTACGGGTGAGCCAGGGGGGGGGGGGCGCAGCGACAGCTACCCACAGCCCCTCACCCCACCCGCTGCTCCTGACCCCCCCCCCCCCCCCTCTGGCCTCTCGCTCCGCGGCTGGCTGGCAGCTCACCGCAGGCTCAACCCCCTGCCTCTCCCCCCTCCCTCCCAGCCCCCTCCCAGCCCGATCGATATGGCTCTTCGCCTTTCATCTGACCATAGCTTTAGAGGAGCCGCACTTCCTGGAGAAAACCCAATACAGCACTCAGTCTCAGGGTAGCTTATACTGTATGTGTGTGTGCCTGGGTGTGTGTGCCTGTGTGTGTGTGTGTGTGCAAACGAGACAGAGAAAGACGGAGAGGCCTAGAAAGAGAAAAAAGGGGGGTGGGGGGGGTTGCATAGGAGAGAAAGCCAAGCAGTAGATGTGTTTGAGAGAGGATGGAAGATGATGTGATGAATCAATTAAGTAGCAACTAGATTTTTTCAAATTCATACCCTGTTTATCTGTCAACACATGCAGCCCGACAGCTCATCTAAAGAGAAATAGATACAGTTCATCATAAGTCTGTTCTTTCCTTTAATAACCCAAAAGTTAAATAGATACCTTTTGGTAGCTTGATGCTGTGAACCGTAGATGATGAGAGTTCAACTGCCTTGTGCTTCCCTTTGAGACAAGAGTTCACTGTTAGTATAAAATCCTCTTCATAAATACTCCAATAGCAGGAGAGACAGCTTAATCCGTCTCCTGTTCCTCCCTCTGCTTATTCCACAGTTCCCTAAGTCGTGTTTGTGGATTCTGAGCTACATTTGAACCATCTTCCCTTAACACCAAAGTTCTAAAAGGGGGTCAGAAAGGGACACCTTGAGTTCAGGATCAAACCAACATGGAATAGGAGGATGTTGGTGGGAATCAGTATGAATGGATGGGTAGACTACTTTACGGATATTCACTATTAATATTACAGAAAATTATACATATAACATCTAGCTTGTACTATTTCACTGAAAACTGTAAGTGGGGCTGTCTGTCATTTACATACGTCAAGTTGGGGCACACACACACACACACCTCCCCCCATCCAAAGGAGAACCACCAGTTTCAGATGTCATCCAAACAGATGTTTCAGTCTGCCCAGAGCGTAGCGGCCCAGTGCCTCCTGTTTTGATTGGCCGCCTCGTCCTCTGGCTTTCCCGTAACGGTCGGAGCGACGTGCATGCGTGGGTCTGCTGCTTCCAGCCCTCACAGGGGCGAGATGGGACCGTGGTGGCAGAGCCACAGCTGGCAGAGCCATGGGTCTCTGAGCCCCGCACACACAAGCTGAGAGCGGCCACGGGGGCCCAGCGCGCCGTCCCTCTGGAAAACAGTCCGCCGCCGAATGACTCACCCTCCAAGACACGGGGGAGAGTCAGCGTGGGTCGAACAGCGTGGTCCCAAACATTTCCAGACGATCCAAAATAGGCACGGTTTGTCCCAGACTGATGGTAACCAAATGTCAAATTAGGAGGGTCTGGGTTTTTTGCCGTCGTGACATCATGATGCAGGCGGGACATGAACCCTCTACAGCTCATTACTCCATTACAGCACATGACCAGGGCCTATAAATATGTAATGAAGGTGTTTATTCTGCTTTTATATACCCAGGGAGTTAGTCAGGTGACGGGTGGGATTTCATTGGCAATGCGTGCATTTATGTAAAAGAGGAGGGGGGGAGGAGGAGGAGGGGGTGAGCACTTTGTGATTTACGAGTCCCAAATCGGTCCAACTTTAGGAGACGTGGATGCTTCAACCTAGTCTACTAAGACAGTGGTTCTCAACCCTGGTCCTCAAGTATGCAGATCTAGTTCTGCAGAAGCCTGTTAACGACCATTCATTTGAATCAGGTGTGTTGGAACACGGATCTATCTCAAACGTGCAGGACAGGGGGTACTTGAGAATCAGGGTTGAGAACCACTGTACTAAGACACTGCTGTTACGTAGACTGTAGTATATGTGGACTTCACCATCGGGATCCACCCTTGAAACCTCACCCCTGAAACGGATCCACGTTTATCCCTGGCCCTGCTCCCACGGTGTCTGCCGGTGTGTTGTCTGTCAGGTGTGAGTTAGGGATGGCGTCAAGCCCCGTGGCCGGTGGGTCTGGGGAAGGGAGAGGCCCAGGAATGCTGGCGGGCCAGGCCAGGGCGGCTGCTGGCTTGGCAGGTAGATGAAGTGTGGATCATGTGGGACGGCGTGGGGGTGATTAATGCACAGTGGAACACTGGAAAGAAAACAACGCCATAAATCAGCTGGCTAGCCGCCTGGCTAATTGTAATTGAAATGAATTTGTCTGCCCCTAGTGCCGGGAATCACAATTGATATTGACCATAGGAGGGGGCCCCGGTGGTCCATGGGAAATGACACAAGGAGTGGTGTTTTTCTGTGTGTCCCAGATCAATACAGAACTGGACGTTGACGTTTGAGGATGGTAAATATGATGTCATGCTACAGGGGGAGGGGGGGGGGGGTTTAGATTTAGGTCAAGGTGGGATGTCCTTGTTGAGGAATATTAGACCTTGTATGTGCATGTTGCCCCAACAAACTTTTCCCGCTTCCCAGTTTGATAAAAGGAGGTTCCGTACCACACTTTTTAATATTTCCAGGAATTTATTTAGAAATATAACCCATAAACATAATTCAGTTCTAAACAACTCTAGACTAGCTGGCCATAGGTATAAAGATCCAAAACACAAAAGATATTGCACACTTAGATACAGCTATCCTTAGACTACAGACAGCCAAAAGCACACCCATTCATTAAATCAACCTTTCAGCATTTAATTGGGGCATGTTCAGACTAGTCCTTGTTTGGATTTGAAATCAACATGCAGTGGATCTGTGAATATTCAAGCCTTTATGAAGAGAAGAGGGGGCATTGAGGTGGGCTATATGTCTGAATCTTATTTAGACATTGTTGCTAATCTTTATTGTTATCACATCAAAATAAGCCGGCCTGGTCTATCTTAGCTTTTCCTTGTCCAATCCTGCATTGACCTCACGGTGAGGTAGGATTACCAAATGCACAATGTACCCTGGGTAAAAGGGACCATATTGTGGAGAGTACCCTGGAGAGCATTCAGTCTCTGGGGCTTGGTTTCCATGTGGCACCGACACATGCTCCCCTCCACTACACGCACTGGGCGGGGGACAAGGACCATAAATCTTCTAAAGACATAAACACACATTTTGGAGAAATATACATATTTCAAGTTTATATAAGTTTACATGCGCTCATGTATCCACACACAGATGGACAGACACACACACACACAGACGGACACACACACACACACACACACACACACACACACACAGACGGACAGACACACACACAGACGGACAGAGTATTCAAATTCACACCATTTCTCTCACATTTAGAGACATAAACTCTACATTCACCAAAGATATGAACTCAGCTGGCATTACTGAAATGTGGAAATATTGAGGAAATATAGAGTTTCATTACAGGCAATATTTCTCTCTGTTTGTGAAGAATCAACCGTCAAACTTTACACCAACCAGGCTCACAGACAACAACGCCACTCACTAAACTCTTCCTGAGGACACAAAGGAGGGTCTTTAACAATGGGCCTATAGGCCGGGCCCTGTCATTTAGCAATGTACTAAGGAAGGGCTAAAGGAGTTGCAGCTACTGTGGTGCAAAGCTCCACAACTTGCAATGTAAACCCACAAGCCTACACACACACACACACACACACACGAGTGCACACACACACGAGTGCACACACACACACACACACACATACACACGAGTGCACGCACACACACGAGTGCACACACACACACACACACACACGTCCAGGGGCTTTTCTGCTCTTTTTTTTCTTTCCCCCGTCAGGAATCTATATTTCATAAGCGAGCTGTGGAGCTCCAGTGCCCAATTATCAGCAGATAAGGCGCAGGAAGCCCTGGAGCGCCGGCACGGCTATTTAGACGGGGGGAAGGGTGGGGGGTGGAGGGAAGGCAGGCAGGCAGGGACCCAACCCCCCAGGGGCACTTCGCCCTCACCATCGACCCCACCTCCCTCCCTCCCTCCCATCCCTCCCCCTCCCAGCCTCCTCCCCTACCTTACCGCCAGGGTTCAATTAGCCCTAGCGGCGGCTAGCACCCGCAGCCCTCAGCACAAGGAACAGGCAGTCACTATAGCCCATCTCCACCACACCAGAACCCTGAGCCCAGCTACCAAGGCTGGATTGCTCATGCACACGGAGGCTCTCACTGTCTCAACCTCGGAGACAACAAGGTCATTCGTTCTGTATAAACAGGAACAGAGATGGTTTGCTATTTTGGAGGGGGGGGGGTCATAGTTGTTGTTCGTTGCTCGTAAGAACACAACGTGCCAGATAGTTACAGCACAGTACCGACGTTATGCTAACATAAAACCCTGTCTTCTGAGCGCATGATCATTACTTTGACCCCACATTAAGTCATGTCTGTCTGCACTAAGTGCTTCCTGTTGGTGGGTCGGAGGACTTGATTGGTTTGAGGTCCAACTCTGTGTGCCTCTCACGTCTTGGGGCCTCTGCAGACTGGGGGCTGCAGCCACCAAGGCCGAGCAAGGTCGGGCAGAGGTCAGGTACAGCTCATGGATACGAGACGGATATCGATTTGTAGGGACAGTCCACACACACGCGCGCACACACACACACACACACACACACACTACAGGGTAGGAAGCAGCCCATAGATCAGCCAAGGGCAGAAAATAGGCTGGGTCAGAGGGGAGTGTGAATGTGCGTGTGTGTGTGTGCGTATGGTGATAAGACTAACAGCCTGCTGAAATCCCCTCTCACCCTGGGGTCCCCACCCAGACCTGCTACACAGTGATCCCACCACTACTGGGCGGCAATAAAAACCTGGACGGTTCAATAATGTCATAAACAATGAATGCTGCATTTACACCAACACACACACAAACACAGAACTGAGCTCTTTTTTTGCCAGTCAGTTTTGCTTCAGCCTCTTCATACCCTATATGTCCTTAAGGCTGTCAGTTGATTATGCCAAGGCTTTACCAGCTTGCTTCTTTCACAATGGGCCAAAGACTTGGGTTGTCAGTCTGACAGTGAGCTGGACAAACATGAGAACTTGTGGTTGGTGGTTGTTCCGGAACATTTGTCACCTCAGGAGGATGTGTCCATCATAGGAGGGGGGTGAGGGGGAGGGAGGGAGGTTCTACTGACGGCCATGACAAAGATGGAGGCTGGGCTGTACACAGCCTGGGTCAGGCAAGAGGCTGAGCTGGCATTTTGCCCGCTCCGATAGCTGTGTGTGTGTGTGTGTGTGTGTGTCTGGGTGTGTGTGTGTGTTTGAGCGAGCAGGCAGAGGGGGTGGTGAAGCAGGGGAGCCTAGGCAATGCTCCCGGGCATGGAAAGCAGGCCAACTCTATACCACACTACAGAGACCTCCATAGTCCCTGCCAGGGAGAGAGAGAGAGAGAGCGAGAAGAGAGACAAAGAAAGAGATAGAGATGGGAAGGGTGGTAGAATTAGATGAGTACCCCTCATTTAATGGAGGAATGAAGAGAGAGAGGGAAAGGGGCCTGGCTTTCCTGGATGTGTATGGATGAGAAACACTCTCATTGATCAACAGGACAAATGGACGGAACATCCACAACCCTGAATGATGGAGAGGACTCTCCATGTTGGATTGTCTAAAACGATCACCACAGAAGAAACGTACACAAAAGCCCACGAAAACATCCAAGTTCAAGTTCAACTTTATTTATATAGCACGTTTACAAACAGCCACGCGGCTGGCCAAAGTGCTTAACAGTGCGTTTGACAATTACACATACACACGTACACCATAAAATATAGTTTGAAGAGCTAAAATAAGAATACATTGTCACTCTTTGGTTTGCCAGATGACATGGCTGCCGAGTGACAGAACCGACAGTCTCTCTCACTTCCTCTCCCTCGTCTGCTCATCTGTTTCAGAGATCTCCAGCAGTCCTGTCTCTCAGCCTCCGTAAGACGGCAACTACCGATGCTTTTGATAACAGTCAGTCGAGAGATAGAGAAAGAAAAAGCCAGTCGAGAGAGAAAGATAGAGAGAAGTTTTTCCTTTTGACGCTCATGTTCCACTGTGAGAATCCCCCAGCAGCCCCAGACATCTGGTTCCAGTTAGCAGCGTGACGCTCTTCCTGTGCCGAGGTACGGTTCACGAGTCCAACGCCACGGCAACAGCAAACAGTCGCGGGTGCTAACGTCACACGCGGGTGCTCCCCTCAACGTGGTCCCTGTGCTGCGCGCTGATGCATGCCAATATTGACACACTTCAATACAAGCTCGGGCTTTTTACTAGGGTTTGTAAACAGTACTTGGACTTTTTTTTTGTGTGTCTGCTGTATATGTGTGTCTGTCGTGTATGTGTGTCTGTTGTGTACGTGTGTCTGTTGTGTACGTGTGTGACACCGTGACAAAAGGAGAAGAAAGTAGGAAAGTATTGAAGTCCCTACTTGTTAACAGTGTGTTCTGCATACTGCATACTGCATACGCACAAGACAATCGTACCTGCTGTACGTGTAACATGACAGTTTGTGAAGCTGAACTCACCATAACAGGTGTCTGGTAAGGGACGCTGTGACAGTAGCCTCTGACAAGGCTTCATACAGTTATCACAATACTGACTCATTGAGGTGATTCCCTCTGCGGAGGAGTGGAAAAGTGTCTCCCTTTGACTGACTGTCGAGGAGGAAGAAAGCAGCTTGAGGTGGGAGTTGAGGTCACACAGCGCTCCCCCAGCGCTCCCCCCCCCCTCCTCTCCCCCCTGTAGGAGAACCCCACCAACCCCGTTGTGGGGCCACGCCCACAGTTGTGGGTAATGGAAGTGAGAAAGAGGTGGTGATAGCAGACTGAGATATGAAAACACAACGAGGAGGAGGAGGAGAATGTAGAAAGGTGAAAGCCTCAGAAAGGCTTTCCTGCGTCGGAGGGACTCCCTGCGACATTTAGATCAAAATCATTTTCTAACAAAGACATTGTAACAGCTTTGAGACTGGAATTTTGCAAACCGCAAGCTAAAGGTCATTCCATGTGAGCCTATTGATGACTCTAAATAAATAAAAAAATGAAGCTTGTACCGCACATGGTACATTTTGTGAAGTCTTACCATAACTAACTTAGAAAACTGAGTGGAAAGCTTTTGGAATGTGTGGAAAATTTATATTTTCAATTTGAGTGTGCTATTAGTTGCGGAGGAAGATTTCAAAATGAGGACAAATTAAAGTTGTAGGAGGAAGTTTTGATTTGTGTAGAGGTCATGGAAAGGTCAAACCCAACAAACAGCCCACAGCTAGCACCTCTGCTCAACCACTCACCTCCTGATCGAAACGTTACCATGGCCAATGACCCACGACCTAAGAAAGTCCACTGATTCTGCCCCCTGCACCAGGGGCAGAGGAAGTCCCACGGTCAAAGATGGAGGAGCAGCCTGGCAGTGTTCTGACAGAGAACACCACGGCAGAGTAGCTCACTTCAAATTTCCCTTTTCTTTTGGAATTTTTTTTTCCCCCAACACTTCCTACGCCTTTTCCACAATCTCTCCAGCTGTCTCCTTATCCCCCTCATCCCTCCGCTCTCTCTTCCTCACCGCTCCCTCGCTCTGTCTCCTCATCCCCCCGCTCTCTCTTCCTCACCGCTCCCTCGCTCTGTCTCCTCATCCCCCTGCTCTCTCTTCCTCACCGCTCCCTCGCTCTGTCTCCCAGGCAGCAGCAGTCACGGGCCCTCCAGCAGTGTTCATATCCTGCAGGAGCCCTCAGGTTCCAACCTGTCAATATCCCAGCCCTGGCCCCAGCCCGGCTCCTCTGTGGCACTGTTAACCTCCATGCCGGCTGGGACCATGCGGGCATCTCCTGTACCCCAGCCAGCCCAGGACCAGGCCCTGCTGGCCCCACAGCCTACTCTCACAAACCCCCCCACCCACCACCACCATCCCTCTGATATCCTTAAAGGGCAACTCCATGGGAAGCAATATGGCAATTAACAGCTGTTTTGTGTTAAGGGGACTGGTTGGTGATACAGAATGACAGTCACGTTCAGTATGGTCACACACAGGGACACCAGAGATGGTTGAAGGGAAAAAAAAGGAATATGATTGCATTTGTGAAGCCTTTGATTGGAGCTTGAATGAGAGCCAAGTGCATTAGCTCCCTGTTAAAGGTTGAAACATCTACATTTATTTCAGGAAGAGGCAGGTTTTTTGTTTTGTTTTTTACAGAATGATCTGCTTTGGCACAAAACTGAAGAGGACACACACCCTCACTTACATACAAACTTCCAAACACCCCCCCCCACACAACACAGGGCAGCGCACACGCATGCATACATATCATTAAAGCATACACATCCATAAACAACCATGAATGAGCCACACACCTCACATTCTCTCACCCCACACGCACACACACACACACACGACGGACCTCACAAGCGGAGTGCGCCAGTCTCACGAGGACCCTCTGACGACTTGGGAACCACAGAGGTGAGGGAGGAAGTTCACGTTGCCGGAGGTGTGAGAGCATGACAGCCTAAATCCCTCGCCACGGCAACAAGCGTGTAGGAGCACGCAGAATCCTAACTGGGAGAGGGCCTGTCTGCTGGGAGGAAGGGAGGGAAGAAAGGAGGGAAGGAGCGAGGAAGCTCAGGTTACCGTGGTCAGAAAAGCAGGCTGGTTCAAAACCCTCCCTCCCACACACCCATCCCTGCCTGCCACAGGGCTCTGTTGTTGTTGGAGGTGTCTGGTTTCGACTCCGGCGAGGGGGGGGCGGGCGGGCAGGCGGCACTGTGTGATCTATGGTTCCTATGCGTCACACCCCACTGCTCTGGGGGGAGGAGGGCGGCAGTTGGGGGGGAGGGGGGGGGGGGGGGGGGGGGGTGGCGCAACGCAACTCCATCCCCTCCAGGCACAGGTGTGATTTACGCTGCACACACAGGTACACACACGCACATACACACACGCACATACACACACACACAGGTACACACACACAGGTACACACACGCACATACACACACACACATACACACATCTCTCCCCTGTGCTGAGGTCCCAATCCAAAGCCTCTCTTTCAAACACCAAACAGACTTTAAGCTGAGGTCTCACGAAAGTAAACCAAGTGTTGGTTTGTCTAATAAAACTTTGTACAGGTGTTGGTTTGGGAAGTATGGCTCGTAGCTGTCTTGTGAAAAGTTCATAATTTAACTTTAAGTAAGTTTATCTTCATGGTAACTTCACCACACAGTAAATGCAAATGTTTCTGGGATATTACCAAGAATCTGGAAGTATGCCATGAACTCTCTAAGATCATTTGTGAGCAGAATTGTTGTCAAGGGTTAAAAGCAATACCCTAATACAGCACCACATCTGACCACCATTCCCGAAAACCTTTCAAACATTTAACCTCACATTATGTCACGTCCGATCTGCAGGAGGGGTTCTTCAGGGAAAGAGGAGAGTGGTGGTTGGGGGGGGGGGATGTTGTGGTAGAGTCTCCTCATCGAGGGGCACTTGGGGGTCAGAGAAGAGGAGCCCCTCTAAATGCAGAGAGGGTGCACGCTGGCCCTCCCGCTCACCGCTTCGCTGCGGAGTGGCGCTCATGAATCATGCATGGAGGACATCTGCCTCCGCTGAATAATAGATCTGTGGAGGCCCAGCATATGGAAACAGCCTAGCATGTGTTAATGGCAGCCTCCCCATGACAAAATATGGGTTAGAGACACATGACTGACACAAAAATCCAACACATACAGGACACGTACAGCAACCATGTGAATGGCAAGATTGTCCGTGAATAAACAAATTACTGAATTGGAAAAGAGTTATAATCAACAGAGATCATTGTTGGATAAACTAGGAAAATTCTGTAGATGGTTATATATGTATCACTGGCATTGGACCACAAATGAGAAATGGACACTTACTGCCCAGGTTTAAATTTGAGACATTATTAGACTGATTTACAAGGCCACCTCAAGTTTCCAAAGATGGGCATATGAATATTCAATACCCAAAATGCAATACGATTATTGTGATGCAACTTTCCATATTGGCCTGTCGTGTCTTCAAGGCATAGTTCACATGGTAAGTATTTCTGACAATCCCCCAAAACCTTTAATGAAAATCATTTATACATTTATTTTAATCTTAAGAACTTGAAGGTGGTTATGGCTGGATCGTGGTTTGGAGACCAGAACATCTGCTACAACATTGCACTACCCCTTTAAAGTCAGGCCGCTCGAATATTCTCCACACTCTGGTTACAAATCCCCCCCCGCCTTTCCCCCTTTTAAAGAGAGGAGGGAGGGGGGGTTTCTTCCGGCCCAGTTGAGCGCAAGGCCCGGTCCGCCGGGGACAGCTTCGATCGCAGCCTTTCTTCCGAGGGATTATCCTCTTATCAGCGCCGTAAAAGCTGGGCTAAGAAGCACCAGTAATTAGCCTATCTTTAATTAACGAGCACCCTGCTCCAAAACCACCCACGTCTCACTCAGACTCCATCTTGGAAGGGCTGTCTACAACAGACCTGCTTAGGGTTGTTGTTTTTTGTGCACTGCTCTGCTGGAGGAGAGAGCGAGTAGAAAAGGTCAAAGTTGAACGTGAAGTAGGGCTGAACTGAAAACTGCATCATGTGGAACCACCCCCCTCCCTCTCTCACATGCACACACAAACACACACATACCGCAGGTTTCAAAGGGAATCCTTCCACCCACCAATGTTCCATGGTGGCTGAGTCTTTGTGTGAGTGTGTGTGTGTTTCTGCATGTGGTGGTTAGATGGTGTCAGTCTCAAAAGGCTACTACTCACTCACACAGAAATGTTTTCCATTCATGATAGCTGATAATCAGCAGTGGAAACACAGCCAGGCAGCTGTAGGAAACACCTCGAATTTCTCTGAAGTTCACAACACACACACAACCACCAAACCCCCGTCACATTTCACAACACACACACAACCACCAAACCCCCGTCACATTTCACAACACCATTTCAATCTCAGTCAGAGACGGCATACATTTACTACGTGCAGTATGAACTGCTGTCACATAGAGGCCGCACAATAGTCTAGTACCATCGCTGGGCTAATTATGTCCTTCACAGAGCCAGAGAGCACCGGGTCAGCTGAAGGGGAAAGACAGAGCGCTGATAGGCTCAGATGAAACAAGAGAGTGAGATGGCCCTGCCCCGGCCCTCCCTGCCCCAGCCCTCCCTACCCCGGCCCTCCCTGCCTCAACCCTCCCTGCCCCGGCCCTCCCTACCCCGGCCCTCCCTACCCCGGCCCTCCCTGCCCCAGCCCTCCCTGCCCCAGCCCTCCCTGCCCCAGCCCTCCCTGCCCCAGCCCTCCCTGCCGCGGCCTGGCCTTGGTTCTGGCAAACAGGGGGGGGGGGGGGGGGGGGGTGGAGTGGGCTTGGGAGGCAGGGGGTCGGACAAAGCGCGCATACATTAGCGGTAGCCCGGCTGGACTAATTGCTTCTCACTTTAGACAAATCTCCCGCAAATCACGGCCGCCGCGCCGGCAGCACTGCTGGAGCCCCTAGAGGAGAGGGGGGGGTGGGCGGGAGGCAAGGGGGAGAGACGGCAGCCAGGCGGACGGAGGTGGGGGAAGCGGGGGAGAGGGGGATGACGGGGGAGTGTGGAGGGGGCTGGAGGGGGGGCGCTGAGCGGAGCGTGTGCACCAGAGGCGCCTCAGAGCAGGATGGAGGAGTTGGGGAGGAAGGAGGAGGAGGGTTGCTCCCTTGAGGTAGTGGAGAGACACAGAGAAAGAGACAGAGAGAGAGAGAGTCCAGCACTTCCAAGAGCACCGCTCGCTACCTCTCTCTGTTTCTCAGCTCATCCACAGTCCAGGCTGAATATTGCCCCCCCTCCAACACACACAGCCCCTACCCCCATCCCTCTCCTTCTCCAATCTTCAGAACCACGGCTGCTCTCCCACCACCTCTCACATCCCTTCATCCATCCTCCCCTTCTCCCCCCCTTCCACAAGCTCTAAGATCTCTGCTCTCCCCCTGGCTCGCCCCTCTTCCATCCCTTTCTCTCTCTACAGAAAGGCAGACAGGGAGAGTGGGGGGGAAGAAAAAGAGAAAATGAGAGAAGAGAGAGAGAGAGAGAGAGAGAGAGAGAGAGAGAGCGAGAGAAAGAGAGAGAGAAGGAGGAGAGAAAGAGCGAGAGACAGGAAAGATGAAACTCTACAAAGAGGGAGAAAAAATCAATACCACAGATGGATAGCCAGATAACAGGGTCCGGCATGCTCCGGCGCTGAGGCAATCCAGAGGGTGCCCACACAACTTCCACACAGGCGGGGAGACGGGCAAAACAAGACGCTGTGAGGAAGGTGGGGATCTGCCTCGGGAAGCCAACAACACCAAACACAAACACACAGACACACAGACACACACACACAGCCATACACACGCAGACATACGAACACTACACACAGAGACACGATGACCAAAACACGGGGAACCAAACACACTTAAGTGAACTGATAACTTGTAAAAGAGTAAAACTAGCATCCAATGTAAAAGTGTATCAGATCAACAGTATCCCTGGGCCTACTGTGGAGGTCATCTCAAATTCTTACTGGCTGAAGGCAATACTGTTCTGGCTATCTGAGTTATAAAATACCTATGTATAAAATGTTACAACTACAAAAATACTATTGATCAGCACAAACCCTTACCAATCTCAGCAAATTTTCACATTCGCAATTGGGATATGAAAGTAAAAGCTATACCGACGATTTCACCATGTCTATGTTAATTAGCGCCAAATAAAGAATCCCAATGTTAAGTAACTAATGGTACAGACGAAGGAAGTGAGGGTGTTGAGTCAGGTTGCAGTACTACATTAGTGGCGGAGGACATATGCATTTCCAGAGTTTTCTGCCAGGCAGGCAGGCAGGCAGGCAGGCAGGCAGGCAGGCAGGCAGGCAGGCAGGCAGGCAGGCAGGCAGGCAGGCAGGCAGGCAGGCAGGCAGGCAGGCAGGCAGGCAGGCAGGCAGGCAGGCAGGCAGGCAGGCAGGCAGGCAGGCAGGCAGGCAGGCAGGCACATCTCTGGTGCCATCTAGGGGATTTTGTTAGTAAAGCTTAGTAGACCGGTTGATCTACTTTCCACAACACGGGAGAGGGAAATCTCTTCCTTTAGTGCAGCTCCATCCTGTGTTGAACTGACTGAACACACATAACTCCTGACAAACAGGTGTTCTTTATCAACCCTAGCTCTAAATTAAAACTAGTAACGAATTATATTCGAAAGCCCTTCAGATCGATAATTATTTAGCCTACACCTTCAACAAACCTAACAATTATCTATTTTAACACGTTTAAAACTGCCGACTAGATGCCAAGGCAACTCTGATCTGAGGAGAATCCTGTCCAGATTTTCCGGTGAGTCTTGGGAACTACAGTATTCGCGGATCTCATTAGCTGTGCCTGAGGAGTCATCAGACTTCGGTTTACTGGGCCATCCGGTGCTCATTACGGCGGCCTCCTTAGTTGGCATATCGGCACACCAATATTACATTAGATAACCCTGCCAGAGAAATGAGTGCACAGAAAAAAAACGAGCCACCAAGCTACAGTCTATTTTTTTTCTCTTGTGCCTCGTGCACAGAAGGCGTTACGTGACAGCGGAAGGCCACAGGGAAATGTGTGGCGTGACTGGAATCCAGGCTGCTTAGCAAGGCATTCACAACGGGTCATGCTTGAAGCACTGCTGGAGACAAGGTCAGGCCGAGATACATTCAGCTCAGCTGGGAGTGCCGACATAGTGAAAGTGGGAGAATGTCGACTATTTTACCTGGAAAAACAACGCTGCTTCTACCTTTTTCATGTGCCCTGAGAAAACCAACGGTGGCCTAAACAACAGACTAAAGAGGTATTAAAAGGTGAAACCTACTCCAGGGTAGCCATTGCCGTTCCGCTAACATACAGTAGAGGTCTCCCAACACCAGTTTGTGTCCAAACAGCGCCATCTTCAAGACGATTCAAAACAAAGGGTCAGTTTTCCCAGAAGAGGGCACCATACGGCCAAGTTACATTTAGTCACCTGTAAACATTTTAAATTGACACTAAAATATAACAGGTTCCTTTGTATTTATCCAACAATACAGACTACAGGCACAGTCTAGTTTCTAAAATGTCTATGGTATAATTGTAGCCAAACTGCAGGGCCACTAAACTAGTCAAGCAACAAAATCTAAAACATAACAAACGCATGAAGCTGATTCAAAATAATTACGGTGTAGTAATACTGAGGAAATCTAGTGGTTGGCAGAACTAAACCAGTTGATTCAGTAGTGCTGCTAGTCAGTGGGGGGAAGGCTGCACTGCCCTTTGTTCTACTGTTGAGCATATGCCACAAGGCTTTTACTCAGCTAACAGCTGCTAAGACCATTAAATCTGCAGCCACTGGAATGGAGGTTTCACTGGGAGGGAGGAGTGTTTTACAAATCATGCAGTATCACAGTTGGACCCCAGAGGTTGCTATAGAGACAGGTGACACGGAAGGACAAAATGCCAGTGTTTGTATGATACTGAGAGCTAAGTTTGAACCAAGAGACACACTTTTTCAGGTGTATATTTGGTTGTCCCATTGACTATTCGATGATAGTCTTTAATCCTGTTAGAATACTTTGTTAGGGGCTGGTGTATCAAAGAGACCATTACAGTGATCAGGCAGTCCTGTTCCCTTTGTGTTATTGTGTGCACCATCCTTGTCCACAGCCCACAATGTTGGGCCTCAGGCATCAGAACTCTACGAACCACCAGCCTCCATTTTCCCTGCTGTAGAAAAGCACCAGAGTATTTTCCGGGGCTTCACTTCAACTCATTAAAAAGAGCCGTCCCCCAGTGCAACGTTTTAGGGGCAGCATTAAAAACCCCTCTTTTCTGAAGCTCTGTCGTTTTTCCTCCGCTCGCTCCACACTCATGTCTGGGCTAAGCAATCAGGCCACAGCAGCCTCCCACATGCATCTCCAGAGACCCTCTCCAGTGTGGTCCTCCAGCACTGGTGCTCTGAGCTGGTGAAAAGCTCCACAACCCAGGGATTAGCTGCTGCATCTGATTACCACTGCTGAGCGGGGCTTTTCCACCCCTAATCATAACCCAAACTCACAGGGTTTAGAGATCAGAGCGCCGTGAGATATCGTGTGACACGGGTGTAGTTTGAATTACTACTGTGATGTCAAATTTGCCGCCCTCATTTTCGAGTGATCAAGGGTAAACGGGCCTGTTAAACATTAGGGGTATACATTTTCCTCAGAATGCTGTCATTATCATGTGATTATTCAGTTAAATGTTATGTATATTGACAACTACAGGTGACTGCCTAAGGCGCACTGACTTAAAATGGTACAGAATTGAAAAGCTATAAGCCACTGTGCCTAACGTACACATTAGGGCTTTATATACTGTCACTATAGCATGAGACACTTTCTAGGATATATTCCAAATGAAATGCAGTATGGATGTGTACAGAGCATGTTTCTTAAAAAGTCTTATCAATATGAGAAATGGCCACTTACCACTCAAAATCCCCCCAAAAATACGCTTTCAGATATGGCAATTTGCTCTAAACCATTATATACTACAGTCTTATTACTTTGTGAAATGGTGCAGAAAACTCGAGCTACGGGGGAGGCAACTGAGAAAAAAATCTTCCCTCGGTGTGGAATATGTGGTAGAGAAGGTCTATTACTGTTGCGTTCACAGAGCGCCTTTTTTCATCCAAGATAAATTGCATTCTGGAGCATGGGACAAATATTGTACTCTGCCCGTTTTTTTTCCTCTCTCCCTTTTTCTAATATCCAAGGTGAAGGAGTCTGGGCGCAGCATGCATTTAAACATCTTCCTTGGCCATCTCCCTGGTGGCGTGTGTCCCAGGAGGCCTTGAGGGCTGCATTTACCTGCCCGCCGGTGAGTTTATCGGCTGGCAACGGCCACCGCCGTGGAGGATAGCGCTCCAATCCCCGGACTCACGGAGAAGATTAATTACGCGGTGAAGGTGCGCAAAAAAACAAAACAAAGGCCAATCCGTCTGTGTCAGGCCAAGTGGACAGCCCCGAGGCGCAGCGGGTGAGAGCGCTGGCACGGCCATCGATCACGAGGACAGCCATTACACACACGCAAGGTCAGGGTGCTCCTCGCCTGCTCTGGCCTCAGGACCTGCCACACTGCCGCACCCCCCCACCCACACCGTCCCCTCAGGCTAAGCATCCAACGCCCTCCACACCACCCAGCTCTCACCAGGGCAGCACCCTACCCTGGGGGAGAGCCAGGGCAGCACCCCACCCCACCCTGGGGGCGAGCCATGGAGCTTGTGGGCTGAAGAGATACCTGGGTGAGGGAGCAGGGCCATGGCTTATTCAAGGTAGAAGCCAAATCACAGTGTGATATCCATCAGTCCGGGCTCGGAGACAGATGATGGCTGTCAAAATGGCATAGCAGCAGAAGCCATTTACTTGTGGTGATTTGTTAGGCTCTGCTGCAGTTGCCATGGCCTGCCACAGAAAGCCTTAGTATGGCTAGCAAGCCTACTGCAGAAAGGGTGTGACAAAAGGGCTTTCAACACACATTGACATCACACTACTGTGTTGGCCTACTGATCCGAAGCCAAGGCTACCAGTGCAACAATGAACACCACTGTAGAAATCTGCCATATTTGATTGTCAGCAACACACAGTCAATCCAACAGTGCAAGACGATCAAGATTTAAGATTTTCCAATAGAAGTACATCTTTTCCAGGAAATGGAATGACACAGCCATCTACCTCCAGTAGTGTCTACAGAGGAAGAGACCCCAGTCCGAGGCACAGAATGATACTAAAAGTTAAGTGTCCACCAGCTGCACATTTTATTAGGCAACATTAAAGAGGAGCCTGGAACCCTGGCATGTGCCTCAAGGAGAAGAGTCTCTTTACACCGACCCAGCTCCCAAAACGACATGATTTATAAATCAAGGAAACCCAAAACACTGTCTGGGCCTCTCCAGCTCTCCCTTGAAATGAAGGGGGAGAATGCAAGACAATGGGAGAAGGAGACTGAGCGGGGGAGAGGAAGAGGGAAATGTGGAGAGGGGCGGCGGGGCGGGGGGAGGAGTGAGTGAGTGGGAGAGAGACGGAGGCAGAGTGTGAGGTTGCGGCAGGCGTCGGTGGGCCCCCAGAGAGTGTGCGGCGTGCGTGTAGAGGGAGCGGGTGAGGAATGTGCGGTCTGGGCCAGCGACCGCACATTCGCCTGCTGGTGCATACAGGGGGAATCCTGATTGGCCGAGACAGGAATGTGAGAGCAGGATATCATTAGAACCCTGGGAGCTGCAGCCCCGGCCCCACACACAATGGGGAGATACAACAACAGCTGGCCGCTAACAGCAACACACACAGAGTAGTCAGGTCCTGCACACATTCACACTCACTGGAGAAAACCACAAGTGCTGGGTTTCTTCTACGGCTGCTCAAAATGGCTGACACACGGCCTCGATCAACACAGGCTTGGGGGGGGGGGGGGGAGGGAGCGTTGGAAGACCACGAGCCGTACCTATCTTCGGAGAGCACGACTCCCTCTCTCATCTCCATGTCCTCCTTCAGAGATAAACACTCTGGATCTGCCTTCCTGTTTCCTTTGTTTACAGGAGATAACCCCCACGTCTGAGCCATGGGACCACACACTTCTGCGGAAAGCACAAGCACTTACCTGAAGAGCACTTGGGTGGAAGATGAATACATGATCAGAACCACGTGCATAATTACAGAGGCTGTTGAAGCTGATCGGCGGGGGGAGGGGGGGGGGGGGGGGGGGTCAGAGCCGACACAAGCCCTTGGCTAATTAGCTACCAATCAGGAGGATGCCATTATGTCCTTATGTAAATACTTTCCTTCTGAGCCTTACCTAAGGAGAGGATCAGCTTATTAACAGGAAAACAAGTATGTCAATGTTGACCTTTCTTGTGAAGCACAGGTAAAATACATGCAAAATGAGGACATGCCTTAAAACTATTCAGACCAAAGTACCGTGCTTGTGTGCGCTGTCATTACGTGCTGTTGGTATTGAGCTCAAACACACATTTTCCCCTGAACTGTTAACCGAGCCCTTTTAGATCAACATGGCTGGTTCTGCTACAGGGCGCCACAAAGCTACCCGCTGCAGGAACATGGCTACCTTCCATCTGAGCGTGCTAATAGCATGTAGGCTACACTCTGCCACAGACCATAACACTCAGCAGAGCGGTGGAGCGGAAGGAAGGAAGGCAAGTAAGAGGAAGAAGCTCCTAGATCTCTACCAGACAACGGCCTCCTTGTGTGTAGCACACAGACAGTGGTATTCCGACAGAAATGTTTCAAGACCATATTTTCAGTGTGTATCATTGTGCTGTGTGCCTAAGGGGTACACAAGATTCTGAGAAGGATTTGGGTTGACACAAGTCACAGTCGCTCCATCGCTGGTGAAAGAGAGAGAGGGGTGTATGAATAATTCAACCAGCGCTGCTCGGCTCTGACGTCTTGTTGTCTTGTGGGTAGGTGAGGCAAGCATGGAACAACAAGCCAGAGAACGGCAGCATCTCTTGACAAAGAGGAAGTCACATGACAGCCCCGGGATAGATTCTGAAAAGGGTGATATAAAAAAAAAAAGAAAAAAAAGAAGAGAGGACAGGGCATCATTTCTGAGTGCGGCGGAAGAATAATGGCTCCTTCGCGTAATGACAGCCATCGCTGAGGCGTACCATCACAGATTGCTAGTCTATCACCACTCACAGGACCAAATGACAGGCCCTCCCTGCTGATAGCATGGCAGCCGTCCCTGAGTAGGTGCCGCCGGTGGCTGAGCCAGGCTTTGATATTATTATACTGTAGCTAGGGACAACATTCGGCTCCTTGATTCAGTGGCTGCTTGTGCCTGGGTTTTACAGAAACGTGCTGTCTGGAATACAGGGAGAAAATGTAGGTTGGATTTATTGAGCGATGTTATAATGTTCTTTTTTCACTTGTTTTGGGTTGTAACAAATGTTTTTTGTTTTTACTAAAGGGGCTAATAGGTAAAATGCATGGTTAAAACATCGAGGAGAAACACATTAGGAATACATGCAATCTGATACATGCAGTGATGTTTTTTCCAACATTGTCATCATCTTTTTTCCTTTAGACAAAGATTCGTTGAATCGCTAATGGTATAGGTAAATATTTTTTTCTAAATGGCATTTCCTATGCAAGATAACAAAGCACAATTTCATGTCTTGTGGTGTAACTTAGTCGTTTATTTTAATTCCACAAATTTTTCAAAAAAATTACAAAATACTCAAATGGAGAGAACACAGGACTCACAATTTTTCTTATTATTTCTACTTTTTGTTTACATTGTGTCATCCCCATGGCGACTACTAATATATACAATAAGCTTCAAGATACCAGTATATATATAAATCTTAGCAGTCAGAATTTACATCCTGCTATTGCCGCTTTGAAATAAGAAGCTAAACCATTGACAACACTTAACATCAAAGGTTTGGAGACACAAAAAGAGGGACTTAAAGGCAGGAGAATTGTTTGGAAAGAAGGTAAAAGGAAAATGAGGTGTTCATAAGAGAGACAGAGACAGGTCGATGATGGAACTGGAGTGAGAAATGAGTTCTTAGGTGCACATAAAGATGCTCATCTCAAGTGGCATACAGACTCGCATCAGGTCTGAAAGCATCTGAATAGACGTCAGCCATGGTGCCCGTGAACAAGAAGAAGTCCATTTATAAGTGTAGGACAAGTATTACCTTTCTGTGTAAACCAGCAACAACAACAAAAAAGACACAGGGCACCGTTTTTAAAAAGTATCTAAAATAAGTCAAATGTCTTTCTAGTGCATCATGGAACAAACAAACAGAAGACGTGTTCATGGCCGTCCACCAGAGGTGAAATCAATTGTGGGCTGAAGTACAGTACACTTGTATGATGGGAACACTGCTTGTAACAGTCGATGGCACGCACACACACACACACACCACCCCTGAGGTACAGAGGAGACGGTGTCTCTACAGGGTGGAGGTTTGCAATGGTTAAGTTGGAAACATACAGGCACACCCATCGTTTCCACTGCCGCCTGGTCCCAGCACTGGGCCTAACTCCTCCCATGTAAGCAGGCCTCTTTAGTGTCACAGTGAATATGGCGGCACGTGTTATTAGAGTGGCGGATTGTGAGGATGAGCTGCTGGGAAGATAGGCCCTGTAACAACATCACTTTTTTTCTAGCACTCAATGCCCCTAGTCACAAGAGATACTTGAATCTATGAAGACAAAATACATTTAAAAGCGATAGTGGGCTTTCAGTGTGGAAAGGTAAAAAAAAAGTTTGCAATATTTGAGGTTCAAGAGTCAAAATCGCAAGATCATAAATGTGAACTGAAATTGTGTTCAAATATGCAGTCGTGGTTGACATTTCTAAAATCTGTTAAAATAGTTATTCATTTTGCTGTCCAATATCCATCTCAAGTTGTGTGTTTAAAACCAATTGAAGAAGTTCAAAGAAGCTTTCAGTGCAACAATGAGGTTATTCAGGGCTGGTCATTATGTAGGGCATACTGAACATACACCTCAGTAACTCTGCCTCAGTCCTGTTCAAGTGTATCAAATCATTTACGCAAGTCTTATAGTACAAGCATTTCCAAAAATATGGTGCTTTTTTAACTGACTTAAGATGAGTGAATAAGAGGCAGCCTGATGTGTGTGTGTGTGTGTGTGTGTGTGTGTGGGAAGGGACTTAAGTCTGCACAGCAATGACAGAGGAAACCCACCACCCTCTCAGAACTATAGCCTGCTTATATAATGCCATGGTGCTCCCCTCTGAAACAAGGGATAATGCTTCAAAACTGAAAATATTGGAGGTCTTAACGACTTGGTTCGGAGTCCACACCTAGTAATAATAATAATTATAATAATAATTATATGTATATATATACTATTTACAGACTCAAAAACACCATGCTGCAGCTTTCCTTTAAAATTATGAAAACCTCCAACAATGTATTAAAATAAACGCTGAATTTAAGATAGCACTTGTAATCTTTCCGATATAATGGCCTGACCGGTCTTTTTTCTTCTTCTTTGATAAGCACAGTGACAAAGTGTCTTATTTCTAGCACCTACAAAAACGTCAGGGAAGCTTAGAGTATTGTCATGCAGGAGTCACAATCAGTCTTGAGGACGTTGTCACTACTTGAAGGCTATATACCAAAGAAAGTCAATGTCTTTAAAAACAAACAAAAAAAAAACAAAAAAACGTCCACAACAGGAAATAAAACTGACAAATATCCTCCAACGTCCAACTCGTCCTTTTCTGTTCTTCACAACGGTAAAAGTTTGGAAGGAACATTCGACTTCCTCAGCGAGACTGTCCTGTAACAATGTCCTGTGTACTTGCGTGCCTCTGCATCCCTCACTCAGCTCACAGCTGCTTGTCGCTCTCCTTCTTCAGTCGGCTGCAACACAACAAAGTCAACAAAGTTAACACAAAAGTCTAAGAGATAAACAAAAACTAAAAAAACGTTAAAAAAAAATTCTAAAACAAAGTTCACTTTTGGGCCGCAACCCACCAGTTGAGAAACACTGCACTATCGTGTGCCTGTCCCTGACCTGTAGTAATCCTCCTGCCCAGGCAGAGGACCCCCATGCATGTGGTGGTGCCCATGTAACCACTGCTGCTCCATAGCCAGCCTCTGGAGCTCTACTGACTGGGCCTGCATAGCCTGAAGCTGGTGAGCCGCAGACATGGGGGGGTGCATCCCTCCTGGTAGGTCCCGCGGGTATGGCGTACCTGGGGGGAGGACAAACAGGAGCACACGCCTGGTTAACCAACAGCAGAAGATAACGATGCTTGACAACAGGCAGAATGCCTGATCCTGGTCTCTGAGGGGGGGGTCCATGTCGAGGTGGGTTCTTACCGAAGACAGGGTGGCGTAGCATCTCGTGTTCGTGCTGCGGCTGGCCGAGGAGGGGGTTGGGGATGGCGCCGTGCGGGTAGGGGAAGCGGGCCATGTGGGGGCCTCCTGCCAGGGGGTCTACTAGCGGATGGCCCCCAGAGCCTGGAGGACACACAAGACATTCACCCCCACCTTTTGGGTGTCAGAAGTTGTTTGGTAAGGGTACACTCATCCACATACAGTTCATCCCAGTCACAGCATGCCACAGCCATTTGGTGATGCCAAGATCATGTTACTGCTATCAAGGCTGACATGATGAAATAGTATAAGAAATAAACAAAATACTGATTTATTTATATTTAAATGGTTGCTTTGGAACAACCCGACCTTTTCTAACATGCAAAATTCTTACAACTCATGAACTATGAATTGACACAATATTCACACAGTCACATGTGCAGTAACGTCGTGGTGGTGGTGTTGATGCGAGCGAGCAGGGCTTTCGCTCACCTTGGTGCAGGGGGTCTTGCTGGTGCAGGTGAAGGTGGGAGTGGATGTGGGAGTGCTGGTGGTGGTGCGGCGTGACGTTGAACATCTGCAGTCGGGCGATGGGGTCGTTGGCCATGGAGGCCATCCTCTCAGCGTGGAGCCTCTCAGCCGCCAGCCTCTCTGGGTAGCTCATATCGGGCCTGAGCTGGGGCCCTCCCAGGGCCAGGCGCTCCCGCTCCAGGGGGTTGAGGCCCGGGTGGAAGGAGGCGAAGGGGTGCGGCCCCGCCATGGGGGGAAGGCTGATGGCCCCGTGCCGGGCAAAGTGCTCCATGGGATTGGCGGAGGGGTGCATGCTGTCTAACTCGGGGGGCTTCACCTCGAAGCCGGGCTTCATCCTCTCCCTCAGCTCCCTCTCCCTGATCTCTCGCTCGCGCATCTCCCTCTCCCGGAGTTCGCGCTCCCGCATGCCCGGGTCTGCGTTGTACAGGCCCGGCATGTGATAGGCCAACAGGGGGTCGTTGGGGTTGAGTGACACAAAGAAGGGATGGTTGCGATTGGTGGGGGACATGACGTGGGGGCGGGCGTACTCGCTGAGGGTGCGCAGGGCGGGGGTGTCGGGGCCGATGTAAGGGGGCACAGCCGCGATGGTGGTGGGGGGGCCGTCGAAGGGGGGCCGCATGTGGGCGGGGCCTCCCATCTGGGGGTCGCACATCCGCCCCTCGTGAGACGAGCTGGAGGCTTTCTGCTGGGAGAGGAACTAGCGTCAGACACAGACCCTTCAAAAGGAACGACAAGAGGAACAGGGGGGCGTTTCAGCCGGTGAGAAGAGCAGGACACTCACCGCAGCTCGCTCAGCGTCCTTTTCCCGTTCTCGTTCTCTTTCCCGCTCCTTCTCCTTCTCCCTCTCCCTCTCTTTCTCCTCTCGCGCTCTCTGCTCCACCTCTCTCTTGGCCTTCTCCACCGCCTCCTCCCGTTTCTTGGCCAGTTTGGAGGCAGCGAGGGGAGTGAAGTAACAGTCTGTCCTTGCACACGAGTTGTAACCTCTATCCAAGTGCTTAATGAACCTAAGGATCAAATATAGAACAGTTATAAAATGGTAACTGGATGACATTTTCATTGTTTTTTTTATCCCAAGAAGAAAATTGGTTCCTAAAATCAATTCATTGGCAAGCAAAAAAAAAGAAGTATTCTTTGAGCATGTTTGATAGAAATGGGTAATGGAGTTTGATTTGATAAAAAAAATACATAGCGTACCGCATGTTAGCATATTTATTTAAAAGGAAGCAAACTAATAACTTGATTTCACTGCTATGATGAGTTTCTCCGGTTTGCATTAAAATGCTCATTGCTAGTCATTGGCAATATGGGAGCCACTTAAGTGCAAGGCCATGGCAGTTTCTCATATTCAGATCGCCCCATTCATTCGAATCACACAGTAATTAATCTCCCTGCTCTCTATCCTTGATGATTTGAGGCCATCAGACACTTCAGAGCTAAAGGGAGATTGTGTCCTCTAGTGCCTTTTCTGCTTCCTTAATCAACACCCTGAGATCTGAGGGCAGCTTCACTTTGTGGAGAGTATTTGGTCTGTTAATCAGCCTCCTCAGACTAAACGAAGCTCAGTTCCGCAGACTGTTGACAAATAACCGCTCGTGAAAGTGTTTGTGTTTTTTTTTTCTTCTCGCGTCTGGAGAGGTTTGCATGTTGAGCTGGGCATACCGTGCTGATTGGCTGGCGTGGCTGGGCGTGTTGACGACGGTGGGCTCGGGTGACGGGCTTCTCTGTGGAGGCGGGGGGCTCTCCGGCTCCTCCATTTCATCCAGGGGCTCCTCTTTGATGTGTATGGGGGGGAGGATGGGGCCCGTTCCCCCGGTGCTGACTGAGGCCGGTAGGGGCATGGAGATGGAGGAGGAGGCTGAGGATGAGGACGAGGAAGGTGGCTGGAGGCCTGGTAAGGAGTTGGAGGATGATGAAGGAGGCACAGAGGAGGGAGGTAAGACTTGCGTGAAGGAATGAGAGGGAAACTGGGATTG
This sequence comes from Hypomesus transpacificus, assembly GCF_021917145.1. Lineage (NCBI taxonomy): Eukaryota > Metazoa > Chordata > Actinopteri > Osmeriformes > Osmeridae > Hypomesus > Hypomesus transpacificus. Next base: position 2,814,717 of record NC_061077.1, on the reverse strand, counting down.
TGGGGGTGCGCTGGGGTGGGAGGAGGCTGCCGAGGGGGGCAAGGGAGGGGCTTGGGGCGGCTGGTGACTGGCAGAGGCTGGAAGGCTCTGGGACTGGGTGAGGACTGGAGGCTGGGCCGGGGGAGGCTGGAGCTGCTGGCCCTGGGGCATGAGCTGGAGGGGAGGAGGGTGGGCTGGAGGAGGGTGGTGGGTGGACAGGGAGCTGAGGGGCTTGAGGGCGGGTGGCGGTGGAAGGTTGGAGGGCATCTGGGGGAAGGGAGGAGCGGACAGGTGGGGCGGGTGTTTGTGAGACGGAGGGTTGGGCATCTGGGGGATGGGCGTGGTGGGAGGGGGCTTGATGTGAGGCATGGACATGGGAGCCGGGGGCAGGGGCTGCTCGCGAGGGGGCTGGCCAGACACCTGGGAGGACACCTGGGATTGTGAGGGGGGGGTGTGGGGCCTCTGCTGGGACTGAACTGGGACGACTGAGGGTGGGACCTGAGACTGGCCCATGGGGAAGCCCTGAGGAGGCATGGAGTGAGGATGAGGCATGTGGGAGGGGACGGCCTGGAGCGGGTGTGGCATGGGGGGCAAGGGGCCGTGCAGAGAGCTGGGTAGCGACTGGGGTTGTCCAGAAGGACCAGGGGGTGGAGCCTGTGTCATCCCCTGCATAGGAGAGTGGGGAGAAGGCAGCCTCTGGGGGTGCAGGGAGGCTCCTGATTGGATGAGGGAGAGTGGGCTGGCCTGGGGTAAGGGCTGGGGAAGTAGAGAGGTGGGGGGCACTGAGGGGGAGGCCTGGGGGGCCAGCGAGGGCGCTGTGGAGGTGGGTGTGGGGGGGACGACAGAGGGGGCCGCGGAGGTCCCAGCCTGACACTGGATGACGGCAGGGTGCTGGCCCTGGAGCAGCTGCTGCTGAGCGGAGGAGTCCGAGTCGCTCTCGTTGTCACGGGGACTGGGGATGCTGGGGGAGGAGCTGCGGTTGTCCTGGTCGATGTCCTTCGGGTCGCTACTGCACTCCTCGTTGACGCTGCGGCCGTCTGAGCTCTCGCCCTCCCCCTCGCATTCTGAGGGCGATTCGGGCCGGTTCAGCTCCTGCTGGGAGAGTGGGGGAGAGGGGTCAGACACGTCCCCACTGCCAAGACAACCCGGGGAACAAGGTCCACTTGCCGTACAAGCCTACCTGTGTCTTGGACTTTTTGGCAGTGGCCCTCTCGGGCTCCTCGGAGTCCGACGCTCCCTTCTCTCGCTGGCGTTTGGCACTCTTCATAGGCGAGGGCGCCTCCTCCTTAATCTTCTGTGGAGACACAATCGTGAAAGTGTGTTCATGGCCATGTTAATCACTGGACAGTGCATGTTTGAAACGAATGACTTGTGGACTTGTGTTTGTTTGCGTGTGTGTGTACCTTGCTGGGTTTCTTCATGGACTCTGTCTTGCTGTCGGTGCTGTCGGTGCTGGCTGCGCTGGGCGAGGTGCGTCCACCGGAGCGCAGGTCCTCATTGGTCGGGGAGGCTCGGCCATCGGGGCTGCCCGTCTGCTTCTTACGGCCACTACGTAGCGTTGACATCTGGAGGGCAGGGGACACCCCTCCCGCAGTTTAGAACCGGGCAAATGCAACGTGCTACGGCATTACAACAGACACTTAACCAAAGGAGTGGATTCAGATTTAAATGTGGCCTTTAGTTTGAAAAGCAGATTTGAATGAATAGAGAGAGAGAGAGAGAGAGAGAGAGAGAGAGAGAGAGAGAGAGAGAGAGAGAGAGAGAGAGGGAGGGAGAGAGAGAGGAGAGAGAGAGAGAGAGAGAGAGAGAGAAAGAAAGAAAGAGGGAGGGAGAGAGAGAGGAGAGAGAGAGAGAGAGAGAGAGAGAGAGAGAGAGAGAGAGAGAGAGAGAGAGAGAGAAAGAAAGAAAGAGGGAGGGAGAGAGAGAGGAGAGAGAAGGAAAAAGAAAGAAAAGGAGAAAAAGAGAGAGAGAAGGAAAAAAAGAGAGAGAGAAGGAGAAGTGAGAGCTCGTACCGAGCCTCTGTTCCTCCGGGTCCTCATGCTATGCTTCCCGCTGAGCCCATCCTCTTCCTCTTTGACGGGTTTGAACATAAACGGGGGAGGGTCCACTGGCTTCTCAATGGGGGGCAGCTCGCCGTACTTCTTGAAGTGAATACGGCAATCGGTGCACAGCAAGATGTTCTCCCGACCCCCGTGGTGCCAGTCCTTGGAGGCTGAGGAGGAAAACCATGAACAAGGGTGAGACGGCAATCACAATGCAACAAGAGACAGCCACAGCTAGCTAAACCTCACACACATACATTTCCAAACACAGTCCCCTTTGCTCTGTAGCTGGGTGACAATGTTAAATATGTGATGAACTCATCTGAACGTGCGTCTGAATCTGGGTGCGTCTGAAGCCGTTTATTGATTTTGTCATATGTTTTCATCGGAAACATGAATACAGAAACACGCGCGAGTAACATGGGAGGTGCAGATGCTCTGATCAAGACTAATAAACCAGAGGCTTCATCAAACACCCATTAGAGTAGACAGCATGCCAGACACACAGGTAGAAACCTGGAGGTGTCTAATCTCTGGGGTATACAATACAGGCTAACCCAGTCATCACACTATGATTATCCTTCCTAGGCGCAGTGGCAGTATGTTAAGCATCATCAGACAGGGGTTGATGCTGTGAGCCAGCTGTGCTAAGAGAGGGGGATGGATAACAAGGAAGGGGAGAGGGGGGGGCAGAGGGGGGAGGGTGATCAAATTAGAGTTGACATCCCCTGACGGCCATCTGTCAGACAGCACTGTGTGGAGCAGGTATCTCACGGTTAACACAACCAGGTGGAGGATTGTCATTGAGGTCCATGTGAAGTTGACTGCCCACGCGTGTGTGTGTGACTGTGTGACAGTTTGTGTGTGTGACCGTGTGTGTGTGTGTGAGACAGTGTGTGACAGTGTGTGACAGTGTGTGTGTGTGTGTGAGACAGTGTGAGACGGTGTATGTGTGTGTGTGTGAGACAGTGTGTGTGTGTGTGAGACAGTGTGTGTCTTACTGGTAGTGAAACAGTGGCGGCAGGCGTATCCCTTCAGCTCCTGTTCGCTGTCTTCGCTGTCAAAGTCATCTTCACTGGCCGAGCTGAGATCCACTGAAAGAGAGCAAATTACAAGCCACTGAAATCAAATACCTCAGGCTGACAAAGGCTCTCTCGTCTGTTCTGAAATTACAGGCATGGCCATAATGTTGCGTCCCCCCGTTGACACGTTCGGGGGGGGAAAATACCCGACCCCATGATGTTCTTACGATCTGACGTGCGAGTGTTGCATGTTTGATGGGTTCTGTAGTTTCTGTCAGTTTGTATAGAGGTGTCGGGCACTTACAGAATTCACTGGAAGGGGGTCGGGAGGGGGTGTTGACAGGAGTGGAGGCGGTTCGCGTTTTGATGCGGCGGAAGACAGGCTGCCGGCGGTGTCTGCGGTGAGCCCGGGAACTGGCTGCTTCGGGGGTCTTCTTCCAGTAGTAGTAGAAGGTTATGAGCTCCCCCTGTAAGGAAACATGGAAAGACATTGAGAAACGAGGACCAGTCCCAATAAAATACCAGTTGAGTGGAAGAGCCCTTTTCTTCCAATGACATCAATTTTAATGATTGAACAAACCAAGTCCTTCCACCCCCTCAAAAAGAACAAGTGCAAAAACAACCTTTTTATGGGTTACGCAATAAATTATTTATTCTCTTATGTTAGCTAACTGTACCAACAATAAAAGTTGAACTTAAAATGTGGAAATGATTAACAGCAGGACCAGGGCTTGGCATCGTGCAAGCGGCGGGGTGGAGCGAGACTCCGCTCCAGGTTTTGTGTCTGACCGGGTGTGTTTGTGCCACGGCCTCGTCTGTCCCAGGATTAGACTGGGAGGCTGGCTGAATGCAGGGGTATTAGGATCAGTGCATTGGTGGCTGCCTGGGTGGCAGGCGCTTGAATGGGAACAAAGGAACATGTCGGGGAGAGCTTTGGCGCTACAAATAGGGAGTGAAATGGCACCTCGCCCCGATGCTGGAAGAGTCAATTGAACTTTAATCAAACATTCAGAGGAGCGCGCTTGCCAGCGAGCGAGGCGGATAAATCCAGCGCACAAAAGGGGCCGCCAGGAAATCAATACCCAACTGAAACATTAACACACGCAATCATGGATCAGAAAGCACTTTGCTGAGGCAGCCTGTGCAAATTAAACGATGCTTTCCGGCCACACTCAAAATAATCCACAATCTCTGGAACTGGCAACACGAGTAGGAGAGGGGGGAGGGTGTGGGGGGGGGGGGGGGGGGGGGGGGGGCAATTATGCAGTTTCCTGTGGGGCTTTGCTTTTCTTGACCACCCTGAACTCTCACTTGTTAGCAGTTTCTCTGTTGGATTTTCTAATGAATCCATGATGGGAGAGCTGCTCTGTTTGGCAAGCTGTTAGTCACCTGTAATCTTTAAGACCCAGAGGACACACGTCCACTGTCTCCGGGTCTGTTAAACCTGTGCTGAACGGACATCGCTGACTTTAATGTCTATTGATTGTTTTCGTTCTTCTGTTTCAGCTAGGCTACTTGACATAAATTAGTCAGTGTTTCGCTCCCGAAAACCCAACAGCTTCGCAGAGAATGCTTAACCAGTTTCTTGGCTGCATGAGGAGGTAGCAGCATGGCTGTTCATGGAATGGTGGTCATCCAGACTTTGGTTTCAACAGCAGACTTCAGATTTAGGTCTACAAACACTACGTGTATGCACTTCTAATAACGCTATAATCAAAGTTTACTGACACTACAACGCAAACAATTTTCCATTACTAATACAGTAAAAACAATCAGCAAGCTGTGCTTGATGTTTACATTACCATGTCCGTTAATGGAGCTGGTTCTTATCAGACTTAGTATGAAAGCAGTTCTGGCTACCAGGGCCCGCCATGTTTGCTGTGAGTAAACACTGGCCAAGAATCACGTGGCCTGTTCCTTGTTAAGCCCTTCCAAAAGCCTCTTTAATATCGACCATCAAGGTACAAGATAAGTCCCTCACCACGGCTGCTTTGATTGGCAGAGAAAGCTCACTACAGCAGGCTTAGGCCAGTTTAATGAGATCTCTACTCATGCTGCTCTTGGGGGATATTAATATCTACTACTGCCTGCAGAAAACTCCATGATATCTAGCTGGGCTGCATATTGGGAGGGCTTTCAGAAGGTGATTCACAAGTGACGGCTTGGTACAGGCTTCTCCCATGGAGCTCTTGAGCTCTCCAAGAAGCAGCCAGAAGTGCTTATCTTAGATGCGAGACACCCCAGGACTTCTGCAGCAACGCACATCTGGAAATGTGGGGATGAATTCCACAGAAAACACATTGCTAGCAGAACCCAAGGCACAGAACTCTAACCGATTACTGAAGCAAACTGAGGATGAATAGGGATTCTACAAGTTACGGTTTAATAACAATCTTTTTCTTTATTTACCCTTTTAATGTTAAAATGGGAAAGTCATTCCCTTCACGGAACACAATAATAATACTATGCTACCTAGCATCTGTGCAGGCATACTGAGTGTCTATTTTTGAGTGTTTGCGTCTCTGCCTCTTCTTTCGACTGGGCCAGTCCAGCCAGGGCCGGTAGGCAGGGCACAGGTGTTTGACTGGGGGAAGGCAGGCGTCCTGATGTGAAATCTAATTGAAGCGTGCGGATCAAAAGCGTGGAGCGGGGCAGAGCGCTGGCTCTGCTCCGTGCTTAATGACGGTTCTCAGCAGCAGTTCGTTTCCCAGCTGCGGGCGGACAGGCACACAGCCTCCACCACAGGCTCAGGCACACAGCCTCCACCACAGGAGGACAGGCACACAGCCTCCACCACAGGAGGACAGGCACACAGCCTCCACCACAGGCACACAGCCTCCACCACAGGAGGACAGGCACACAGCCTCCACCACAGGAGGACAGGCACACAGCCTCCACCACAGGCACACAGCCTCCACCACAGGAGGACAGGCACACAGCCTCCACCACAGGCTCAGGCACACAGCCTCCACCACAGGAAGACAGGCACACAGCCTCCACCACAGGCTCAGGCACACAGCCTCCACCACAGGCTCAGGCACACAGCCTCCACCACAGGAGGACAGGGACACAGCCTCCACCACAGGCTCAGGCACACAGCCTCCACCACAGGCTCAGGGACACAGCCTCCACCACAGGCTCAGGCACACAGCCTCCACCACAGGAGGACAGGGACACAGCCTCCACCACAGGCTCAGGCACACAGCCTCCACCACAGGCTCAGGCACACAGCCTCCAACACAGGCGGACAGCAACACAGCCTCCAACACAGGCGGACAGCAACACAGCCTCCAAGGCTTCACAGGCTCCACAGACACCAGGAAAAGGTCAGCAGGGCCTTCGATCACTTACACAACGTCAAGTACCTAGCTACATTTGCCCAGGATTAATGAAAACATTAACTGGCTATGTTCTAAAAGGGAACTAACAGGTGCACCGACGAGTCTGTATGACGTATGGAACATTTGGCAACATTAGCATTTAAGCTCAAGGGACAATCCTCCATAAGGTTGCTTTTTTTGCGTGGAAAGAGAGCGCCATCGTGAGACGATCTGTTTTGAAGTCGGATTTAATTTCCAAACATTTGTCTTCACATTTTTCTTTTTTTTTTTTGTGTATGAGAACATTTCTTAGTAGCACTTATGTATTTTCCTTAGGCATGTCCCTTGAAAAGCAAAATCTAAAGTAACACCACCAGTCAGAAAGCAGCCTGCTCTTTCTGGGTGAAACGTTTTCCACGTGTAATAACTCACAGAGGCTCGATGAGCGTGAAGTGGCGCTCATACAGCTGGCATACTTGTGGTTGAAGAAGGCCTCACGCTGCGAATTAGCGTCAAGGAGACAGATTGACAGTTTAAATACCTCTACCAACCTGCCGTCTGTCAAGTCGGCTTCCTCTGAAGCCGTGCACTGATGATATCTTCTCCTGATCGTGTTCTTTTCCACGGAACAAAATGTCACTAACTCTTTATCATGCTGCCACGGGCTTGGGGCTAGAGAGGTTGTCTTCGTCACGGACATTCCTTCTCTGTAGTATATCTGATAAGTTTACCATTATTACAGACTTTTCTATGCATCTTTCAGACCAACCTCAAAAAACATGTTGGAACTTTAAACCGTAAACTATGTATGATGCCAAAACAAATGTATACGTCAAATCGAAACTATGTATACACACAGTATGTGCCCTAGACGGTCTTTCTACTTAACCCACTAAATCAGTGGAACATGGTACAGAGTGTGCTGAGGAGCATCGAAGTACATGAGATAGTGACAACATAAGCTCGGAATTATAAGGCCTTTTTAGAATGCTTCCATCTGCAGGAGATTTCTGGGCGGTGGATTATCCGACAAGTACGGGGCTTACCTCACATCACGACACTGGGCCCCTTCCCCTCGTGTTACTGCCACTTGCAAGGGGAGGCTGTGTGTTGTGATTTTCACATGCGTGAGTGCGCGCGCCAAACTGTGTGACTGTGAACCCACCCTTGCTGAGGGGTAATATTTTCTCCTGCTCCACCCTCAGCTCCTGTACCATGGCTTCTTTGTGTACACGGGTGTGTGTGTGCGTGTGTGTGTGTGCACTTTGAGTATGAGTGGGAGTTGAGGGAGTTTTCGCTAGGCTCGGTGGTCCTGTGAAAGCGGGCAGGGCCGAGGGCGAGGGCTAAACTCATGTATTTACACACTTATCCCCTCTCCGGCCCAGGCCTGAACAGATGGTTTCTGTTTTTCCTGGCAGATTTGTGACGGAGCCACAAAAGGCCCCTGCTTTGACATAGAGCCAAACGGTTAAGCAAGGGAAGGAGGAGAGAATAGAGGAGTGGAGGAGAGGAGGATGGAGGGGGGAGGGAGGGAGAGCAGAAAGGGAGGATAACAATGGACAATCAACCCTGAATCTAAACACAACCCTTCCTTCAAAAATCCCTCCTCTCCCACATTTAGGGTGGATGAGGCGTGACGCTGGGCGTAGGAGAGCAGACGGATCATGTGATCGCTGGGTTCTGGTGGCTGATGCAGAGTTGTGTAAACATCCATTAGTGCAGCCAGCCTGTGTGCCTCCTGCTCCCTGAACGCTGTCCAGCCTAACGGGCAGGAGACGAGGGGGAGGGCGTCTGACTTTCATTTCAGCAAGGTGGAGGAGAAGATTTATCTTTGGGCCAAATGTTACAAGCGTCCATGGGAGGGCCCACTATCCTTTACTGGGATAACTTAAAATACATGATTCTCTTTGGAAATACCGTTCGCCTGTCCACAACTATACCAGAAAATATTTTTCCTGCATCTGTCTTGATCTTGTTTACACCATTTCCCATTCACGTGTTTTGGACAGGCAACCCCTGACAGAATACCAGAATATGAAGCCCCAATGCCGTCTACTGCACAGCCAAGAACATCTCAAAAGCCTCACAAATTCACCTTGCACATCTCATTGTTTTTGGTGTTTTTGTTTATCAGTGTCCAAATATTGAAAGTCCACCCACCATGTGTTGCCTTAGACCCAGACCTCTGGGACAGTGGTTCCTCTAAGCCCAGGGACATGGGGGGATACTGAAAGGGCCTTGGCTGCTAAAGCATAGTGTGTGTGTGTGTGTGTGTGTGTGAAAGGCGGTTAAATAGACAGGCGATCCCTGCTGCGCTGAGGCTTTCTGCTGGAGAACCAGTGAATAAGCTCTGCTTTCACAGGTCAGGGATGCATACGCTGAAGAATCAGCACTCGCGTTTTTCCTGCTGTAAGCGTTTTTGCCAATGAAAGCAGATTGGTCCGCAACAGCGCCTTTCTCGCAGGGGGTCGATCCCTCGGGTTCTGCTGATAAGCTAGTCCCTCCAAACCACAACACGGAGCCAACGAAAGAACTCAATTACAGCGGGACCTCCTCGCCCCGCTACATATATTCCTAACAATGTGTTTGACTTCACCAAAGCAAAACTAAAATTGCCTGTGGTCCCCCCGAACGAACATCAATCCAAACTGGTTGAGCTACCGTCGACCAATAACATTTTCCAACTGCATAAACACGAGCTATATCATTTACCAAAAACACGGAAGCTCCTCTGTCAAACCCAGACAGCTGCTGCCAACTGCAGGCCCCCCCAGTTTTAGCTGGTTTAATTAGTGCCTGAACCAAAGTATTTATAATCACACACTCCTCCCCCCTAGGCTTTCGCTGTTGGGCTGAAGACATGGCAATGAATTCAATTTGACGTTTGTACAGATCGCACAGGGGCAAACATCTGCTCGGAGGTTGTGATGGGAGCACAGCTCTCCTGTTGGCTTGTAAATGACGGGGCGGGGTGGCGGAGCCCGGTATCTTCTCGAACACGGCGACAGACACAATAACCCTTCAATTTAGGTTCGAGCTCCTTGAACTCAACAGCAAGCTAATAGTTTCTGACAAGTAACTTTCACAAACCCAGCTAAACTTAAGTATTTTTTTCCCATTTTGCACTTTGTTCCCTGAGCTGTTAAAATCTTATCTGAAACAAGTGCCATCGTTATATTTCGTATTTTAACCGAAACGCTTACGGTGGAAATATCCAGCAAAAAGTTATCGCCGATCTGCCAGTTCAGCAGATTCAGTTGTTTGAACATTGAGAGAGCGGCCGTGCGGCTCATGTTTCCATGACGTCCGTTCTGGAGCAAAGGAAATGGTGGCAGCAGGCGGCAGAGCCAGTGCAGTTAGAGACGGTCAGACGACACACCCACTTCCCCCTCCGGGCCTTTATGGGGACTTTATATAAAGCATTCCTGAGCGCTAGTCAGGCCTGGTGTGTTTACACAGCACTGGGTGCTTACCCTTGGCACTGCCTGCTCCGAGCCCCATGGCGCTTGAGGAGAAGCCCAGTTAATAAGGCCTGGAGGGGGGGGAGGGAGAACACCGTGCTCCCCCTCCTCTGGAGCTGTGGCTGACGGCCCAGGGGGGGGTTGATGGCCCTGCCCCCTGCTCCTGCCCCCTGCTCCTGCCCCCTGCTCCTGCCCCCTGCTCCTGCTCCTGCCCCCTGCTCCTGCCCCCTGCTCCTGCCCCGGGCACCACTAGTAACATGAACAACCCCGTTCGTGGGAGCTGCTCACTTCCACGGCTTGACATGCAAGTGGAATTACAGAAATATATGACTGTCAGGAGATAGTGTGTGTGTGTGGGGGGGGGGGGGGGGGGGGGAGAGGGGGGGAATCTTTGCGCCTTAAACCTACAAAAATCTTGAGAGATTGTTCTGCCTTACACTGCACAGATAGAGTGGGAGTTAGCGGGAAAGAGAGATTGCTGTTAGGGAAATAAATGGAGCTTTCCCTCTGGGTAGACCCCCACAAGCTTGGGGATCAGGCTTTCAGCACAAAAGCAAGTTCAATCATAAGCAAAGGGAAGGATCTCATTTTTTTTGTGCGACAACCATGGCTTTTCAGTGTCTACATTAAGCTAACCCCCACCTCACCCCTCTCCTCCCGTAGTTACTACCCTTCTTCTTGGTCTTCCAGTCATTTTCTCCTCTTTTCTTATGTTTAAAGGACAGTTTATTTTCCATTTGCGGGGAAGAAAATGAATGTTTCCCTGCTCTACGGTGGCGGCAGGGCTGGATCCAGGGGGAGGTCCATTACCTCTCCTGCCAAGCTCACTCCGCCTCCAGGTTCAATTGCATTAGAACCTCTTTTATAGCCAATAGACTACTCTGGTTATACATCTCCAAACCAGTGGAAGTAATTGAGGTAACCTTTAAGAGGAAACCTTAAGAAACAGAAATTGGTTTAGGATAGTATTTGTTCTCTTAGCATTGCAGAACTAAGGGAGCAAGGTAGTGTATGAAACCAGGGCTACACTACAGCATTGCCTGCCAGGGCAGAGTTTCTGGGAAGTGCGAGTGACATATGGAGATTTCACATCTCAAACACTAAGGATATGAAACAGGATAAAGGTGACAAACACTTCAGATTTTTTCCTTTGATGTCTGTGTCAACACAATCCTGCGGTCTTCCATGAAGATCATCCTTGCTTGTTCACTCCAAAAACAAGCGCCACAAAGCCTGCACTACTGAGTACACCCTCCAAAAATTAAAATAATAATAACAGCTCTGTCAATTATTTACAAGGAGAAGGGAGAAAGTGCATGGAAGACATACCAACCACGTGAAACATCTTCCCTTATAATTCGGATAAAAAAAAACGAGAATAAACCTTTGATCTAAGGTATGGATGTTTACTCTTAAATCAAGGAAGAGTTTGCGGTAGATGAAGTTGGCAGCCATGTTTTTCTCCACTAACAAACGTAACGTGGCTGGGTACACAGCTCTGGGTTAATCATTGTTGGGGCTGGATATGACCCATTTGTGTTATCAGACAGGTTCCAAAGTTGTTCGCTGATGATTAACACATTAACATACACACCACTACACCAGGGAGAGGAACTTGCCTCTGCCAAAGAACATAAACAAAACAATTAGTATTGCTCCTTTGAGGGTGAACAATATTAACAGCCCTTGTCTCCTTCAACTGCACCAATATCCACTCCTAGTTAACCCTCAAGACGATAACATTATAAATCAATGCTATTGTATCGTCTTTTCACTAGCTGTTCATTTTGGATGGACTAGATATTCTCTCCAAAATAGTCATCAGTGCTTTAAAGAGTAAATAACATCGTCATTAACTTGATAAAATCAAGTAATCCCAACATAAATGCATATTAGACCATGCTACAACTAAGACCAAAAACCCCAAAACGAAAAAACAATATATATATTAAGTTACACATTTGAAAAATAAATAAGCATAAATAATGAATGACAAAGAGCACTGTTTATCTACAAGACAGACTTATATTTGAAGTATCACTAGGCCTCGGCTTCTCAGTGATCCAAAGTGAGACATTATATTTTTGTAGCACGGTGCTTATATAAGTAATAGTCTTTCAATAAGCCTCCAAGTTGGAAACCTGTCATGCGTAAAATATCAAATGCCGACAATCCTTTCGATTGCTTGAGTAAAATCAACAACTATTGTGCATGGAAATGTTTGTGTAGATTTTTGGGAAATTGTGCTGGTTGCCCGTTACATCCAGACACAAAAGTTTGATTCAAGTTCCACTGTAGCACTGGACGTAGGACATGCTTGAGGATATTTTGATCAGGGCTGCTGAGCACTAAATAAAGAAAGGACATTTTCCTCACCGTTTCTTTGTTGGGTAGAAGTTCTTTGCGAATCCTGAAGAAGTTCTTCCCAAACTGTCTCAGCCCTTTAATAAACCGCTTCTGTTTGGTGGAGAGGAGAAGACAGAAACTGAATCAGAAACATTACTGTTGTCAGCCGAAATGCAACCACAAGAGGATAAAGCACAATGCCACAACCAAATATTTCCCTTTAGTCAGTGTGTGTGGTTGCAGAGGTTTGATGTTCATCTAAACGCCTCTGTCCTCTCAAACTCTGTGAGTGTACACATAACACATAATATGGCAAAAAAAGAGGAAATGTCGAGTAAATCAAGCCTTGACGACAATGTGGCGTACTCTTTCATGTGGTATAATAATAATAATAATAACATTGCCAATAAACAACTAAAGCCTATTACATTAAAATAGTTTGATTGTAGATGTCAGACATTGCGTACAACTACAAAGTTGAAAGCCATAACTAAACTTGGATGCGCTGTTAAGAAAAACATTTCCTGTGCAGATTACCATTCCTTATAAACACAACTGTATTTTCTCACTCAAACATATCACAAAAATGGGTCAAAACATACAGGCGACACAAATAAGGTAAAATGCACAAACCTACAGAAATAAAAAGTGGCAAACAGCACACTAACAACGACAACAAAAATACTTTCAAACAAACCTGAAATTATTTTTCATGTGTAACACATCAGACCCCGAAGGCACACTCACTACGCACTAAAACAGAATAAATGTCAAAAAGAATAAAAACCTAATGCTTTTCTTCTCCTTTAAGAATCACAGACTGTGAACCGTAAAACGCAGAGGCTGAAAACATTCATAACCAGCGAAGCAGACAACCAACAGATTTACTTTCTTGTTCCACAGACGAGCCCCGTTCCTCAGATAATCTCAGCCGACCGTTTTCACCAAGTAACTCCAGCAAGAAGCAGCTGAAAGTCTCCAGAAAACACAGCCCAAATCTCCACGTCCCGCCACAGGTTCGGGGGAAAAATCCACAAAGTCTCCGAAGGTACAGCCGCTTCTTTTTTTTTTTTTTTTTACAAGCAAGAAATAGCTTGTCACTCTCTGCTCTTCCACTACAAAGGGGAAGGCTTTACATGTGATCTTTCTGCTAGAGAGCCTCTGGTCGGGGGAGGGCTGGGAAACCTGGGGTGGAGCGCAGCGCTGCTGCATCCTGCACCGGCTGGGACTCCCAGTCCTGACGCTGGCCAGCCTGCCTGCCTGCCTGCCTGCCTGCCATAGGGGGCTGGCTGAGGCTCTACCCCCCACATGCAAACACACAGGCTGGGCCAGAGCTCACACACTCCCCCTTTCTTTTATTCTTTATTACAACACCCCAGTGCCTTTCAGCTTTAAACAGGAAACACCGTTTCTTTAAATGTATTCATGGCTTTAAGCTGAACACACACACACGGACGGCACACATTGAGGGCTGGGAGCGAAGCTCTCGGGTGAAGGAAAAGGCTGGGACGATTTGGGTGGAGAAAGGTCTTGGACACGGTAAAAAGAGACAAGCAAAGAGGAAAACCAGACATGGAGTCTCTGAGCTGGCGTGTTTGCGGTCCATGTCCATTTGTGTTATGCAACCAACAGATTGTTTACACGCTCTGAAGAGAACCAGGCAGGGGTTTTTTTACAGAAGTAACAGCATTTCTACACTTGCCAAATATGGGTGTACTGAGCAATCCATCACACCATTGAGACAAGACGAAAAAACGGTTTTGTTTTCTATTCATGCCAGTGCGGTGAAGACTCTATATCGAGTTCCCTTTTTGGAGAATGAGTCAATACTCATGCTACAACAACACATTTACAAAAGGATCATCACCATGTAATACAAACCGCTAGTGAATGTCAATAGCTTCCCTTTCTGTAGTGGGTAAGCTTACAACAGATTCATTTTGAAAGGGGCAGAGGGACACAGTTTGAAGATATTGGATGATGACAAGCTGAAGAGGACACACCATGAGAGGAGTTGATTAGAATTAGCGGGCTGAAGGTGAGGCTGATTAGCCAGTAGATGGAGCTGTCTGCAACACAGGCCCTTTCATGCACATGATTACTCTACTCTCAACACTTCCAAGAAACAGCAACATGATCTACAGACCCACATTTACAACCCCTCAACACAATAACCTGTTATACTTCTAGTCTTCTAGTCGATTTTGACCATCAAAAATATGCAACATCCAAGGTTCTCTCAAAATGTATTTGATCACTACCGATGGGGTTGTGGGTTCCGAGCGTAACACCTGCACAGAAACAAAGACACCCTTAACAACACTGCTGTCCTGAGGGAGATGAGGGGCTGTAGGCAGAGCTGCCGCCGTGCCACGTTACATGATATTACATGATGGATTTAACGGCTGTTAACGGTAGCTCTAAAAGGTGAGCTTTCCGCTTCATTACCTGGGATACCAGACCTGCAAAGACACAAATCAATTAGACCTGCCAACACACCCCGGCCTACGCTCTAATTATGCCAACCTAATTATGTTTCCTTACTGGACTATTTACACAGCCTGTCGGATGTCTGTATGCACACTCCTTCTTATCCCGCTCTCCACCCCCCTCTCTCCCACAACCTTCCCTCTTGTTCTTCCTCTCTCCTCCTCCCTCTCTCTACATGTCGGCTCCAGTTTAAGGCTCCATTTCAGCTGCCTGGGCTCAGCGCTCTCCAGCCCAGCTAATAAATCATCCGCCAATCTGCTCCCTGAATCGCTCTGCCCCTGCTCCGATTGCTCCAGCCCTCCGTTGCCAGGCAACACGGCGGGGGAAGGAGGGGCTGAGAGAGCGAGAGAAGCGGAGGAAGGGAGGGAGGGAGGGAAAGAGGAGGAGGAGAGAGAAGGCAGGCTGAAGAAGAAAAAAAGAAAAAAACGCTACCAAATCGCCAGCTCCGCTGTGCTGAAACAACAGGCTTCTCTCTGTCAGAAAGTGTTCCAGAGAGCTGGCTCTTTTCCCTGCTTTCCCCCTGCCCTCCCTCTCCTCCTGGCCGCCCGGCCAACAGTGCACTATTGTGAGGGCTGAAGGAGGGAACATAAAGGAAGGAGGGGAGCTGGAGCAGACAGCTCAATAGGTCATTGTTATGTGTTGGCGCTTCCTGCTCCGCCGTGGATTGTCAGAAGTTGTAAAACTGGTTAAGATCATGAGGGTACACACACAGAGATACTATCAAGGTGAAAGGGTGAACAAGCAGGCACCAACCGGCCATTCTGTTTTAAATGTCATTAAAAAAAAGGGGTTTGAAACATGACGCATGTAAAACCTTCTGCTAAATGCCTTCAGACGCCAAACAAAGACACAGTCTACTCCAGTCAGTATACTTGACCTTTACAGCCCCGTTATGGACAAACATGGTGACTGAAGTCGACAACCACAGATTTCTAAATACAGTAGGGAACCGTCTAAAATATGTGGTTAAAGCTAGCAGCGGTGATGTCAACAGTTTGAACAATCAATTTTAAAAGAAATATTATGAAAATGCTTACATCAACAAAGCTGGAATTGGTGAACAGCTACAATATAATGGGGAATAAACAATGAAATCCCATGAGACTTTGCGAGCTGCTTTGTAACACGCAAGTTCCAGTAACTTTTCACTGACACAAAGGTGACAGGAAATTCCAGCTTACACCCTTCCTGTCAGCCAAAGCTGTTTGTCAACGACCCTAAAAAGCTTTGCTGGCGTTGTACCAAAACATTGACAAACACACCAACATCACTCTCGAGTCTGCACAGTCTGACAGACAAAAGCCCACAATCAGCAAAATGACATCCAATATTTATTTCAATATTATTTATTTATTTATTTTGAATGACCCCTTTACGTCAGACCAGCAGCCCAGGAAGCACCCAGCTATCTGCCTCAATGTTTGGGTGAGGAGAGTCAGTGCGGCTCCAGTCTGTAAACCAGGTTTTCACCACTGGGGGGCCGTTCCTCTCCCTCTCTCCCTCTCTCCCTCCCCCTCCTGGGCCTCCTCCTCTCGTTCATCACCTGCTGACAGGGCTGGCGCTGAGCTCCGCAGCGGCACAGAGGAATGGACCCGTGCTAAGCCCCAGCAGATCAGCCTCACACGGGCTCTGCTGCTGCAGAGAGCGCCCCCTGTTGGCCCACCGGGTAGTAGCAGGACTTATTCTAGCTGCCGTTCTCTGAGGGGAAACGACCACAAGCGACGTGTGGATTCCAGCGTGGTCAGGGGCTTGCGCTCCTCAAAGGTAAAGCGGAAGGAAAGTGCATTCCCAGTGGAAGGTTAATATGAAGACAATCTCTTTGGGACAGTGTAGGTGTTTGCAGTGACGTGCCTTTACACCAAGCCAAAGCACTTGCAGTCTGTGAACCAAATGATGGCATACTGACACAGAGCAGGGACCTGCATGGGGGGTGGGGTGGGGGGGGGGTTATATGGAAGGAGAGGGACCATGTCCGTAACTGGTGACAAGACACTAAAAATAAAACAACTCTTTGCTTTGCTGCGTTGTCACCAAACCCCCCTGCGGCAGCCATCAATAACATTTGGTAACGATCACAGCCAGAGTCTTATCTTTCACTCATCTGATGGTTCTGGAGAGAGAGAGCGTCCGGGACTATTTCAAGAGAGTCGTTGAGCGGGGTTGAGTCCAGGACCTGTGTGCTATGTAGCAGCTGCTGCCAGTGGGGAGATGAGGAGGAGGGGGGGGGGGGAGAGAGAGGAGGAGGAGGGGGGGAGTCAACAGGGGGAAGGGAGGTGACAACTGACCCTGCAGACAGGCTGATCCTGTCATCTCAGCGGCCCCCACTGTCACTTTTATTCACATCTCCAGAGGGAGGGGAGGCAAGAGGGGATAAAAAAAGAGCAGAAATAATGAGGCTGGGAGGGGAGGGTGGGAGAGAGGAGCGGAGCGAGGGATGATGAAGAAATGGGGGGCCGGTGACTGCGTGTGCGTCAAGGTCAGGGGCACATTTACACCTGTCCCTCAAGGTTGCAGGGCTCGACAGGCCCACCTGGATATGGGATCCAAGAGACACGGTCTCCTCCGACACTGAGGAAGACCTTCAGTTGGGCCGAGTCTCACAGTCAAACGACGACACTCACACCGAAAAAATCTACCTTGTCAGTTCATAACTATGTTCAGGACAGGTCATACTTAAATACTGGGATAACGAAAGAAATGTTAAATACTGTTTGTGGTTTTAAATATTCAGTGGTGTAAAATGCAATACACCAGGCCTTTTTAGATATTTTTTTACTGAGGTTGGCTTGTCTGTTAATGTATATGTGTGTGTGTGTGTCTGAGAGAAAGAGCGCTGTGCCACTTTAGATACACGCTGGCTTGTGGGGACAAAACACCCACTCAGCTACAAACCACTCTGATCATCTCAGAAGTGGATGTAGCCTGCCGCCAGCTAGCATGCATAAATAAAGAGAACGCCGAGAAGGACGGATGACTTCATCTGTCGATTAGCTTTAGTCCTGCCGAGGGGGCCTGGCTTTATTCAAATGTTTCCATCGCCTTCAATTACAGGACAAATATACACATTATTCCCTTCAGTTTGATCTGTGATGATGGCCTACGTGCTCGACAGTGGCAGGCATTTTGTTTGACGCAATATGAATGCGCAGGCAAACCGAGGTGGATTTAACCGACACCAAGATTAATACTATTGCGTTGAAAAAAGCAACCCAGAGGCGATGATATTTGATGATGCTACAATGACAAAACGTACTTGTTCAGGTTCTACATAAATCACTACATCTTTCAAGATACAACCACGGAAATGTGGAGACGGCGTGGGGACATCAAAACCACAAAACCCCAGCTTTCCTTCATGTTGCCACGGTGATGGACGTCCATTCGTCCGACTCCTCGTCAGCCTCCCTCTAATGTTTAGTCAGAGATTGGATGCCATTTTCTTATCCCAGACTCTCTGCAGCTGCGGCGAAATGTGAATCTAAATTCAAATGGACGCCAACATTACTAGCCCTCAATCTTTTTCTTCGCTTCCTTCTTTTCACCGTGAAAGATTTATTCCGCAGGCGATAAACAGGATGCAGCTGCTCTTGAATCTTTGAGGGGCTTGGGGCTCAACGAGTGCTGTTACCAAGGTCCCTACCGCCAGACACACTCCACACATTTAACCCTTTTTAAACAGCTCCCTCCCGAAAAACACAGACCTACTCCAATAAGAATGGGCTGCTACACCAGCACTGATGCAAGTAACAAAAGCGCTCTCGAGCGGCGAGGTAGATGATAAATATACCAGTTCGGTAGGCAGATGGTGCCAATGACATAAACAGCCTTTCAGGGAGAGTTCAAAAGGAATGCCTTTCTTACCACTTCGTCTTCAGACCAGCACTTCTCGATGAGCTTGGGGACGGGCTTCTTCACAAGGCGCTGCAGGGCCTTGCCTGCATCATAACTGCTCTCGTGAAGCTGAAAGGAAACAAAAGACAAGACACGTTTGTTATTTTCATGAAATACAAAAGCGTAGGGGAAAATACTATATTGCAACTATATAAATAGTTATGAGCGAGCGTATAAAACAATAAAAGGTTGTTCTTTTCAGGTCATTCATTACTCATTTACATTATAAGGGACACCAAACCCTTTATTACTCCCAGCATGCACTGCTAACAACCTAGCAAACGCCAGAGGTTGTACATGCTGCCCCCAACTTGCCACGTCTGTACATGTACAGAGGGGTAATGCAGGCATCACAGACGCCTCTCCAGGAGTAAACAAGAACTGCTCATTGGAATTGCTAATTGAAGCTTAGGTTCAAGATATGGTGACCTGCTTCACAACATTTATTCTCCATTGGATAAAGTCTGAATATAAAATCACTCTTTGTTTGATTCCTTTGTTTGGCTTTGAAAGTAAGAGGACAGACCTCTGAAGTGACCCTCGTGCACTGTGCGATGCACACGATGATCCATGTGGTTTGAGAATGTGTTACTGTGATCTCTTCCTGCATTGAGTTGTATGAAACAGGAGAAATTCCAACTCTACAATACAACTCTGAGACATCCTGTCCTCCTGTAGATGTGAGCCCCTTCAGATACTTACAGTGTTAAGTGCGTTTAGTGTTGTGTCGTCTCGAGAAGCAGCCAAACAGCCGTCTTCTGTCGAGCCGCCGTCACACATCCCGGCGAAGGCAGCCATACTTCTGAACACACAAACAGAAAGAACTGTCAGGAGAACGATCCCTTTTAAATGTCACTCCTAATACTGATTAAATTACACGTGACTCGAGGCCCCAAACAACATCAACTCCCGGCTTTATACGAGCTCCTGCGAACAGGAAGTGGCCCCGGGATAACCTTCTGACATCCCGTAACCGAGATACGGGGGTTACATGAATATGCTAATAAAAGGGGCTCATCTCTGATGCGTTCGACATCACTGGCTTGTCTCCGGGGTAAGGGTCAAAGTTCGGGGGTGCAAACTCACCTGGCAGCCCTGAGGTACATGAGGAGGTCACAGTCGTTGACCCCAGGCATCCAGACCAGCTCCTCGTTCTCTGTGATGGCCTGGCCACCAGGGGAGGGGAAAGGCTGCAGCTCGGGGAGCTTGGCCTAATTAGGGAGACGAGGAGGAGAAGGAGAGAGACAGATGGTGTCACATGACAAATTGCACACGAGCTTGAGGAGTAAATATCGGCTTCCCAATCCTTTTCATCTGCGTTTGGCTGAGTGGCGTGTCCAGGCATGTCATAATCACCACGGTCTAATATCCTATAGGCTCCAAACACGGAGGAACTGTCTTTGTAGCTCGACAAACTGGTCATGGATCCATATATTTAACAGCAAAGAGCCTTTATTTATTGCCTGAATAAAAGGACAAATGCTATATTTTGCAAATATGTTGTATTCGGTATCCAAATGAAACCTGCAGCAACGGGGGGGGGGGGGCAAATGCTAAAATACTAGAATATTGATGGATTGATAAACAGTTTAGTTAAATATTGAACATAAGAATTCCCCTTCTCACGGTGTGCAGATATGACAATGATAAAGTGAAGAATTCAAATGTAATTCAAAGAATGAAATCCTAAGTCAGTTACTGGAAACATGCATGTGTTAGAAGATATCCGGTGATTGAAGACTTACTTGGTGGCTGGGGCCCACTCGAATCTCCCCTTGTGTGCTGTTTAGCCGCCTGAAACAGGACCAACAAATATTATATGTATATGAAAACAAACATGTTGGAGTGCATTGCACAGGACCTACCAATACCAAAGAGGTTCCTTTAAGTTAGGCTATAAGCAGTACTGGGAACCGTCAAATCTATGCTTCAGTTAGAGAAAAATATATATTAACAGTAGAAGTTAAAAGGCTATGCTTCTTTGTCTATATAAACAAAAAATGGAGAGAGTATGGGTGGGCTCCAGTGAGGCGAGTAGCTAAGACCTGACGGAGGAAAGGAAAACACGGTGACTGCTTTTTACATAGATGATATTGTATGTAGCAATAAAACAGAACCCTCTCAAATAGGAGGGTTCTATATGACTACACAGGGAGAGCCTCTGAAATGGCTGCCGGTACAAACCTCGGTAACCATAGAAACTGCTATTTAATAATAGTGTTCCAATCTCCAGCTGCAATGGATTAAAGAAAATGACAAGATGTTCCTTTTGAAAAGACTTCCCCCCCTTGGTTGCCTTGGTAACAGCGCCGATTTTCATGTAGCCGAGCGCGGGGCGGCCCAGAAACTGTCAGTATGATTTGCACCCGGAGAAGCTCTCACTCCATCACACTCTGGCCTGGCTGACTAGACCTGGCTGAAACCTGAGGACGCACAAGCTAACAGCCTCCGCCTGCTCAGAGCTCCTCCAACCACAAGCTCCCGGACTAGAACATTTCTGACCCTCCTCCCCCTTCTCCATGCCCCAGACTTTAACACCCTCACAGAACGCTGGGTTGTCAGAGGAATATTCCATACTGTAATAAAATATGGCAAACAGATGCACACAGCCAGAAGGGGGGGGGGGGGGGGGGGGGAAGAGGCCAACACGACAGTGTGAAGTGATCATCCTCGGTTCTTTAAGGGGGCACAGTGACCGCCGGCCTTTCTTTCTGCCTGGCAACAGTCAGCTCCTTATCAGGATGATTGTGAAGCCAGTCAGGAGTCAGGGCAACAGAAAAGGTGTGCACACATTGAGGCCCAGCAGGGTAGATACAGACCACTTCTGAAGTCAACAACTTGTCCTCGCACTTCAAACTGATTTAATTACAGAAATCTCCCTAGTTTTAGATTTTTCTTAAATTAATTAATTTCAGACTCTGCACTTAAGAGCCGAATAAATTGATTGCTACACTTTAGATATTATTATATCTAAAGTAAATTATACTGGTTCTAAACTACAACGAGAGTTAAGAACAGTTAGACTAATTAATTCCTGGAGTACAGAAAACAACTTTTAATTAATTTGGTACCCCACAAAGAATATCTCCGGACCAATGCAGGAACATTTGACATGTACGTCATTTTAGTGTGTATTTGAAACTGGATAGGACTTTTAGAAACTTAAGGTCCTACTTGGTCCCAGGTCAGCCTGGCTGAACCACAGACAGAGCACATGGCAGGACAGAGAAAGGAAGGAGAATGAGGAAGTAAGCAGGTACAGCAGAACATGGTCTGGGAACAACCTCTGACTGGGGCAAAAACAAGTGCTCTGCCGACTAGCAGATATTGAACAGGGATATGTTAATCTATCTGGATTACCTTACTGTGAGAGAGTAAACATCACAATACAAATATTGAGTAAACACTATATATCCACTGACCAAATACAAGTAACAATGCGGTTACAATTAACTGTTCATGAGATCAAAATAATAGTGTTGAGGTCCAAAAGTACAAGTGTTGTGATTCACCTACCACCTGAATATCTCAAATAAGGCTAAAGCCTGACTAATAACCATTTAACGTTATGAAACAGGATGTATGATATAATAATGGCATTTCCTGTTGACTTTGAAGTGGGCCATCTTTATCTTAAATACAGACCATTTTGTGCATGGTTATTCATTGTCTTATCAGGATTTAAGTCTTTGCCAAAGGTGAGAATAAACCAAAGACTTATTAAATTGATGGATATTTATTGACAAAAAAACAAAAGCATATCCATTACTTTTGAAAGGAATCAAATTCCATGCATTGCTTTGTTGTCTGTATTACAGACTTTTACATTAATGCTTTTTTATCTAACAACCAGTAAATATACAACTAGATAATGAAAGTGTATAGTATAGTATATTCCAAATGCACCCTATAAGGTGAGCTTATAATATAGCTGTAACCCAAACATCAACAAAGTTAGTGACTGCGTGCAATCAATGCAGACCCCGCCCCTTCCATCAATTTCAACCAATCCTTGCACGAGACGGAACACTTCAGGAACATTACAATAACAGTGCAAACCCAAAACTTTGTGGGCTGGATAGACACACGCACCAACACTATATCACACATTCTTCTTGAGGATCACGAAGAAGACTCTTCTCAGCCTGAGAGAGGGGACACAATGCAAACCTGCTCTCCCCACGCCATGTCATCACGATTGTAAACATGAGAGCACAGTGCCAGAGCGCTGCAAAATGGAGTCAGGACAATCAACTGTTTTCTCGTTTTAAATACAACTAAAATGAGAAACGTATGCATGCAATGGTGATATTATCTGTAAAAAACAGTACATAAGATCCTATCGCTGCCACATCAAACACAATATGGTTATGTTGGCTACTTGCGATAACGGTTCTGCTTGCGATGATGCATTTACAAAGGAACAAGGCAGCTTCTGCGTATTTTTCATTTGACGGACTTGATGCAGTCTGTTAAGTATATATGTAATCTAGTAGAACCATTTACATTTATTTAGATAAACAAGAGAACGGGTGGCATCCAAGTCGCGACTAACAGAGGGATGAAAGCTACTAGCGGTACCATCGCTGAACACGAGAATGGACCTACCTCCGAGGACTGAACAAGTCGTCCATTTCTGATACCAGTTTCTTAGGCTCGATGTTGACAGCTTGCCTACAGTGCTCGTTGGGAATAAACTCTTCCTTTCTCACCTATTTCTAGGTGCTCAAAATGGAGGAGCACGCATTGGCTCGGAGAGCGTTTCACGGAGCTTGTGCTGTGACCTCAGACTCCACGCACGGCGTTCCCAGTTCCCGTTTCTACAGACACAACTGAGCATGTGCTACGACCTTACACACATAGACCACAGACACACACGCAGGGTATGGAATTCATCTCTCTTCGAATGTCTGCTCCATAAACAAGGCCGAATTGTAAAGCTGCACACATACTGCTCAGCATACCAAACAAGCAAGAAGGGGAGGGGCGCGCCAGACTGTGATTGAGTGGGGCCCTGAACTAGGGGGTTCCTAACTAACCACAGACGGGTATGCATCACAGCGACTGCTGTGTGCCTGTGAACAACTGTAGCTGGTCTCACAACATAACCCCCTTGGTTTTCTAGCAACAAAACCCTGGTTTCCACATGGCTATTACAATCAGACACAATGTAATTCTCGTTCCAGTTAGACTGCATTGTTGTTGCAGGTATTTGTTCCAATGTAACTTCTACCGGATCACATATCAAACGTTTCTCAAAATACAACACTTGAAAACGTAAGCTAGCACCCAGAGCAGTGGGGTAACTGTAAATGCTGCCTAATGAATGTACATACTATAGGCATTCATTTGTAACTGAAAGGAGTCCAGGCTGCAACTCAGTTTAAGTCCTTTGACAGCCACAAACCTACTGACTTTCTTTGGTCATGCTAATGACAAGAAATATTGGAGAACAATAATGTCCTATTTTTTTTAATGCAATACACAAACCCTCCAACTTGTTTAATCTGAGGAATATATGATAGGACAGTATAATAGCCCTGGAGCTTTGCAAAAGAGAAAACACTAAGTGAAGACTATGTTTGGATAACCAGATCACAACACTGATAATGTTCTTTATGATCAACCATCATGTTATGTATGCATTTTGCCAAGATATGCCACGCTGGCTGATACAGTCACACAGCAAACGTTTTGGAATCAAACATGCAGATTTTTGTCAAATGCTTGGTGACCAGCATTCCATTGACGGTCAGTAATAATTACATAACATTTGCTTCTGCTTTTTAGCTTAAAAGTGTGAAAAAAAAAATATATGATTGCTGTCATATCTGCCTCCCTTTAATGCAAATATTTATGACTTCATGTCTTAAAACAATTTGCATTTTGCACAACATTACAATTCCTGTAATATTTGTATTTTATATTGTATTTTATATTGTAAATTGGCAACTTATATTGTATATTATTGTATTTTAATTGTATTCCACTTAGTATTGCTAGTTTATGTATCCTTAGTATAGTTAGACCACATATTTAAGTTTAAGATTCCTATATGTTTATTGTATGCACCTTCCTGCCAAAGCAAATTCCTTGTCTGTGCAAACTTTCATGGCGAATAAATCCCTTTCTGATTCTGATATAAATATGCAGAGATATTACAATGCATACTAGAGAATAATATGCAGAGATATTAGAATGCATACTAGAGAATAATATGTTTCTTCTACATAATCCCACATTTTTAAATAACTTTTTATACCTTACATAAAACATTTTTGATACCTGAGCTATTATAAAAAATATTATGGTGTAGACCGGACATCAGTCCAGCGTTCCAATTAAATATGATTAACATGTACTTGTGTGAATATATATGATAGCACTGATGTAATGTAAGGGAGGCAATTACATGTACGTCCTTTCTTGATTTAACGCAAGAACGATTTTGTATAGTTCAGGAGAACAATAGTCTCAAGACTTCCTGACTCCTCCCAGAGTAGTGTTGGAACCTGCTACTACCTGGACCAGCTGGGACAGCCCAGTTAGGCACAGCACTTCTTACCTGGTCTCTGGGTTGTAGCCCAGGATGTAGAAAAAGGAGTCAATCCTGGCTTTGAACTCCCTGGCAGCAAATATGTCAGAGAAATGGGCAATGTTACATTTCCCCCTGTGAAGGACAAAACAAGCTTCATTAGTTTTCATCCAAAAGGACCCTCAAACACGTTGTTGATATCAGTGCTACACGGATGCTAATTAGCGGCTTTGGGCTGGCTCTCTCGGAGGTGACACATCCAGCAGCAGGTATCCGCCCGCCTGTCAGCCTGGCTCGCCCGTGAGGGATGAGGCTGCCGCCACGGGGCCTGTACACCCCATCTGAACCTGTCATCCCTGCCTTGTCCTAGGTGGATGAGGTGTGGCAGACACGGCATGGGTCCTGCAACACGTGTGTGTGGTGCGTGTGCGTGTGTGTGTGTCTCCTGACAGTGTTACCACACAACGAGCCCTAGTCGTCCTGCAAAGCCCACATCTTGATACCATTTCAGTATCCAGCACAGTGTCTGGGCCTATTGAAATAATAGGCATCAGGGGTCTGGAGACAGCCCCACAGAAGAACAGTACCTTCCCTCAGTAGATGAAAGGAGAGTGTGTGTGTGTGTGCGTCGGGGAGGGCTAGGAGCGGGGTCATTACAGCATCCCGCTGGAATCCCTGCCTGCGTTTATCTAAAGCTCCTATAATAAGTCAAATCAAAGGACGCTCTGTGCAGGAGAACTTGGGGCTAATTTGCCCTGAAATCTGCGGTTTTCTCCACAACGTGGCTCTCCACTGTGCCTGCTGCTACAGTTGCTTCCAGATGGTTTTCGTTAGGACGGGGCCAGGAACAAACAGAACAGGAGGAGTTGGAGGGGAGGAGGAGGGGAGGAGGTGGAGGGGAGGAGGAGGGGAGGAGGTGGAGGGGAGGAGGTGGGGGGCTGAGGAGGTGGAGGGGAGGAGGTGGAGGGCTGAGGATCACAAGTGCAAGGGAGGGATATCTGGTTTTACATCGATACAATAAGCATGCCTGTCTTCCCTGTTCTTGGTACTATGCGTGGAGACTTAGGGCCTGATAGCTATCAGACTGGGCTCTTGGAGGAGGTCTATAGAAGGTTCTAGGGAGGAGGTGAATGCAGTAGGGAAGTCTATGGTCTAGGGAGAAGGTCTACGGAGGTTGGGCTTCAGGAAAGGTGCAAAGAAACCTGGGCCAGCTCTGGATAGGGCACTGCTCCCCTGACTTACAACTGGCTTTTGGTTTTGTAATCCCCAAAGTTAGCAGTCCCTTCCCCAGTTAGTGTGAGTGTGTGTGGGCGTGTGTACTAGTGAGGGGGGGATGTTGGGCGTGTGTACTAGTGAGGGTGGGATGTTGGGCGTGTGTACTGGTGAGGGTGTGATGTTGGGCGTGTGTACTGGTGAGGGGGTGATGTTGGGCGTGTGTACTGGTGTGGGGGTGATGTTGGGCATGTGTACTGGTGAGGGCGTGATGTTGGGCGTGTGTACTGGTGAGGGGGTGATGTTGGGCGTGTGTACTGGTGAGGGGGGCATGTTGGGCATGTGTACTGGTGAGGGGGTGATGTTGGGCGTGTGTACTGGTGAGGGG
Source organism: Hypomesus transpacificus (assembly GCF_021917145.1). Classification (NCBI taxonomy): domain Eukaryota; kingdom Metazoa; phylum Chordata; class Actinopteri; order Osmeriformes; family Osmeridae; genus Hypomesus; species Hypomesus transpacificus. The sequence continues at coordinate 2,788,031 of NC_061077.1, read as the reverse complement.
GTGATGTTGGGCATGTGTACTGGTGAGGGGGGGATGTTGGGCGTGTGTACTGGTGAGGGGGTGATGTTGGGCATGTGTACTGGTGAGGGGGTGATATTGGGCGTGTGTACTGGTGAGGGGGTGATGTTGGGCATGTGTACTGGTGAGGGCGTGATGTTGGGCGTGTGTACTGGTGAGGGGGTGATGTTGGGCATGTGTACTGGTGAAGGAGGTGATGTTGGGCGTGTGTACTGGTGAGGGGGGGATGTTGGGCGTGTGTACTGGTGAAGGGGTGATGTTGGGCATGTGTACTGGTGAGGGGGGATTTTGGGCATGTGTACTGGTGAGGGGGTGATGTTGGGCATGTGCTCACCTGAGGGCAGCGGCATGGTAAGTGTCCACGTAGTCGGAGATGAAGAGCTCTCGACTCTTGACCACAGGGTCGGTGATGACGAGCTCACGGCCTGAGTCTGAAGAGAGGAACAAGAGCATGGTGTCAAGGAGGAGGCCAGGGGATACACACATCACACACACACATCACATCACATACCAAACACACAAAGAAGAAAACTACCCAACACACTCTTGTTTGTGCACCAAGTAGAACAATATGATCGAGTTTACATAAAGACACAAACTCAGAATCCCAACCCATGATTCCACCTGGGACATCCTTTCTATGAATAAAGGGCCTGATGATCTGGTCTGGTTAAAGGGCCCACGCAGGGGGAAGATCCATCAGTACCACCACACACGAGGCACGACGTGTGTGGTGAAAAACGACCTGAGTTGTAGTGGGGGTTTGGGACAGCCAGCTGAGAAATCCATTCAAATGGAGTTAATAGACGCATAGAGTTTCTAGTTTGTTGTGCTGAAATGGGTTTATTCAGAGCAAACAGCAGAAAAAAAGCGTTTCCCCAACACACAGTTGTGTTCAGCCAACATCAGGTATGTTTGCTGCAGCAGCTAGGGAGAGCATGTGACAGTGTGTGTGTGTGTGTGTGTGAGAGAGACTTAAGTGGTTTCATTATAGAGAATGAAAGCTTTCCTTCACAGTGGCTGCCAACAGGATGAGCAGATTGTGTGTGTACTAGCAGGTTTCTGTCTGCTGATGCTTTGAGAGTGCGTGCTCAAGGGCCACATTATATGGCGCAGGTTATTTGCACTTGACAGTCCCACTGTCTGGTCTGAAGGACTGTTGCCCGGGGAACAGACAGCGGATCCGACCGGTTCTGGTGAGACGGGCCACTGTTTGAGATGCAGCTCACCCTGTCTCACATCCCCAGAGGACGGATGGATGCTGTGTGTCTGTGTCTGTGTGTGTGTGCACACTGGCTTATCCGCATGTTTCATTGAGCACCTGTGTGCGTTTTGAAAAGGTTTGGGGGTGTGTGTCTGTGTGTGGGTGTGTGTCTGTGTGTGGCTGTGTGTGTGTGTGTCTGTGTGGGTGTGTGTGTGTGTGACGGGCGCTCACCGTTCTCGTTGTTGCGATCCTGCACCAGGTGTTGGTAGACAGAATCGGGGACCTCCGACTGGCGGTAGTACCATTTCACACTCATCAGCAGATGGTCTCGTTTACTCTGCAGCACAAAGAGGGCGAGGAAGAGAGAGAGAGAGTGTTTGTTAGGGAAGGAGAAAAAAAAAAAAAAAACTGCAATAAAATAAACAGACATCATTTGTTTGTTAACAGCTTCACAAATTGGCCTCTTGGCAAACGAGAGCCTGGTGCTGTAGCTAGTTTATGATTGGCCTCTTGGCAAACGAGAGCCTGGTGCCAGGGAGCCCACAGTGAAACCAAGTCAATTAAAAAGGGATTGGAGAGTGTTTAGTGCTTTAATAAAGTAAACAGTGAGATGCCCATGTGTGGAAGTCTGCAGAGAGGAAAACAGCAGAGGCTCCTCCCCCTCCGTAAAATGAAAACATTGTTCAGCTGTTTGACCATATAAGAGCATTGTAGTGTCAAGTGAAAAATTCTGTATCGAAACCTTTCTCGCAGGTTTTAACCCCTTGAAAATGGACCGCTCTTCCTTCTCTCCTCCATCCCTTGTCAAGCTGCTTTATGAGTGCTGCCACCTACTGGCCGTCTGTGATAGTGCAAGTGAGTGAGGACCTGCAGGTCCTCCCACTGACCAGCAAGGGGCAGCACTGAGGCGAAACAGGGCCATCCAGAGGAAGTCAACAGAGGGGAAAAAGGGAAAAGAGAAAAAATGGAGGCCGAGGCCAGGGCCAGGGCGAGGGACAAAAGGGCAAAAACACTGTTTTCATTCCGCCGGTATAAAATATTTATTGTGCCTTCACACAAACCCAACTGACCGTTGTGAGGGTTTAAAAGAACATTAAAGAGACCACAGGCGGGCGCGCCGCTGCTACACAGCCCTTTGGCAGCAGCCAGAAATCACAGCCATCTTTAACAGGGCTGCACGATACTGCACTGCCAGCATACAGCCCACAGAATCACCACAGCACTCAGGGAGAGAGGGAGGGGGGGGGGGGGAGAGAGGGAGGGAGGGAGGAAGAGAGAGAGAGGAAGAGAGAGGGAGGGAGGGAGGGAGAGGGAGGGAGAGGGAGGAAGACAGAGGGAGGGAGGGAGGGAGAGGGAGGAGGAGAGAGGGAGGAAGACAGAGGGAGGGAGGGAGGGAGGGAGAGGAAGGGAGGGAGGGAGAGGGAGGAGGAGAGAGGGAGGAAGGGAGGGAGGGAGAGGGAGGAAGACAGAGGGAGGGAGGAAGAGAGAGAGGGAGGGGGAGGGAGGAAGAGAGAGGGAGGGAGGGAGGGAGGGAGGAAGAGAGGGAGGGAAGGAGCGAGAGGGAGCTATGTTAATCAAAGAGAGCTTGGAATCAGTCCATTGCAAGCTGCACTATACAGCTGTGAGTGTGTGTGTATGTGTCTGTGTGAAGAAGCATGAGGTTAGTGTATAGATATTTAAAGCCTTTAGAGTACATTGTTTTGTTGTACAACACAAGGGGGGGGGGGGCTGAGCACATGCAGCCAAGCAAATCATCCCCCCATTCTTCCAAACCACCTCTCTCCCTCTCTCTTTCTTTCTGCTTATCAGTTCTTCCCCCTCTCCTCTTGTCCTCCCTCCCTCCTTCCCAAACATGCTCTGGAGGAGGGGGGAGTGTGTACGTGTGTGTGTGCCAGCTGCTGTTTAGCACGTCCAGGCTCAGTCAGTCAGTCAGTCAGTCAGTCAGTCAGTCAGTCAGCTAAACACCTCCATCTCTGCCTCTCACTCAGCTCTGATCACAGGGCTTCACCAGAGACCAGACCCACTGGAGGGCTTTCACATTCCTGAGCACTGACACACACACACACACACACACAGTTTACCCTCTCATACAAACACATGCTGAGCACAAAATCACATCCTCACAGGCAACAGAGTTGTGGGCGCACGTGCACACACAATGATGTCAAGATTTCACTCGGTTGGTCCCTGCACACACACCCTAATCTCTCGTTTAAGCTACCTCTAGGAGCTAGTTCCCTCCAGCCAGGCTGGCACTAGCTCAGAGCTCACCTACATCTTGCAAGGACACAGCAAATACCACCAGCGTGCTACCTAAACATCTCCTTTTAAGGCTGTTCAAAACGACAAATACTATCAAAGGCTTTGCCAACATGAACGCACCTGCTGTGAACACACGAAACATGAATGCTTGCCACATTCTACGGGCTACACACACACACGCGCACAAACTGGATCATACACTTTCCGTATCTGAAATCGTCTGAATTGACGAGTTTTCCCAGCGACAGCAATAGATAGATATTTATCCTTATGGAGCGCTTGTTGCAGGTTAGGGAAGCCCTCAGACGAGATAAGCTGCTGTAAGGCAGAGAAGAACAGGAGGAGGAAGAGGAGGAGGAGGGAGGCAGAGCCACAATGCTGAATTGATCAGGAACATTCCACCGCTCAGCCTTTAGAGGGATATGGAGCGTCTGTGGCAGCCATCTTTGTTTGTTGGGCAGAGTACATGATTTGCTTCCCTTTGGGGTGGCAGTGGAGAGGGGAGGAGAAAGACCAGGGTAAAGTAGTGTAAGACACAGTAGTGTAATGTAAGGTAAATTAGGGCAGTGCAATGTAGGGTAGGTTAGGGAGTAAGGTACGGTAGTGTAATGTAGGGTCGTTTAGGGCAAGATAGGGTCATATAGGGTAGGTTAGAGTAATGTTGGGTCGTTTCGGGTGGTGTAGACCTGGACATGCAGAGAGAACACTGCCTGTCTGAAGTGTTGGGCTCTGTCATGGCAGTGCTGCCTACATTGTCCTGAACTGCTTGTGTGCACCAGACTGTGCACCCCCCGTGTTCGAACCACACCACCACAAAGACTCTGAGAGAGGCCGGGCCCCCCCCGCCCCTCCCCTCTCCCCATGTGGAGGGGAGAAAGGGGGAACAGGGTTCTGGGGGAGGGACTGCGGTGTGCTTGTGACTAAGTCAGCTTAAGCCTTGTATAGCAGACTACATCAAAGGGGCCCCTGTCTCTGGTCTGGTCAGGTCAGGTTCTAAACCACGACACAGTCCATATCCATCTTAAACACCAAACCCACCCCCTCTCCAGATCTTTTATTGGTGGGGAGCATTGATTGACAGCAGTAGTGGCCAACCCCCTCTCTCCACACACATCTGGTTGTTCAAACATGGACGCTGGAAGCCTGCCTTTTAGCATGACAAAGCGAGGGAGCAGTGCTACACTGCAGCGATACTTCTCCAAGGCAGGGAGGGGCTAGCGGCTAAGCAAAGCCAGACCCCCTCAGGTCCAATCCCCCCACACGTTAACAGGAAGCGGGTGTTTATTTGAGTTTTTTCAGACGTTTTTTTTTCTCTCCCTTTCTTAAATATTTCTTTCTTTCCGTTTCTTTAACGTATGGCAGCAGAGCCCAGGCACTAACTACTACCCCCCCTCGCCTCTGCCATGACATCAGCAGGCTACTCTGGGCAGGATCTATGACTTCCTCGGGAGGTGGCGGACGAGGCAGGAAGTGGAGATTCTAAACCCTGATGAAGGAGAGGGGGAGGGGAGCGGGAGGGAGGGAGGTCAAACACAGAGCAACTCCACCTCAGAGCCCCAGCGGAGCCTCAGCTAAGACTGACGAGCCTCCCAGCCCAGCCCCAGCAGAGGGCTAACGCTACGCTAACGCTAACGCTATGCTCACACCAGCGTACAGAAGTACAGCCCTGCTAGTGGGCTAATGGCCGAGAGCTAGCGAAGTTAGCTTGCGCTAATGATGCCGGTTTCTGGTTTGGGGTTGGAGCGAGGGGCTAAGCCAACGTCTGGCTGTGTCAAACTGACAGCTCAGAGCTAACCGTGGCGTTCTAGGCGGATTGAAGGGCCTTAACCTCCCCCTGCTGCAGAGAGACCAAAACAAAGAACAAAAGCTTGATTGTAGCATTAGAGGGAGAGATGGGATCTGGGAGGACTAATCTGCTGCTTCGACATGATATGATTAAGAGAGGGAGGGAGAGCTGGCGGAGGACGAGGGCACGCACACACACACACAAAGATGATGGATCTGATTGGGAGGGCTTTCCGCCCTGCGCTTCTCACTGCTGCCTCAGAGAGAGAGCGCTGTGCCAGCACAGTCACTCTCTAAGCACTGCCATCTGGATGACAAAGAACACACACACACACACTCAATCTGTGTGTGTGTGCGACGCGAGCGTGGGCCCAATCCTTCTGACGAGGGACATGAGGTCTGCCTTGCTCACACAGCCCCTCCACATCCTGCCGATTGGCCCAAAAAGCAAGAGAGAGCCAAATCAAACAAGATGCCAGCGCACTGTGCGTTTCAGAGTGTGTAAGAGCGTGTTTGCGTCTCCGCACCAGAAAACGGCCTCTTCGACTGAGCGCCACGGAGGACAAACCCGGACAGAGAGCAGGACGCAGGGAAAGGACGTCCGTGTTGTGCTACGGCACCTCTGCATCAGCCCCATCCCTCCTCCTCCTCCTGCCCTGGGCTAGCTGGCTGGGATTTGTAGTGCTGTAACGCCTTGAAGGACTACACCGTGATGTTAGTCGGACAAATAACGGTAAACACGGTGTACAGATTACTCCTCCTTCACTTGTCAGCTGGAACAAATGGAGGCAGGCAGGGAGGGAGGGAGGGAGGAGCAGAGAGCAGGGAGGGAGGGGGGAGGGAGGGAGTGGGTCCCAGCTGTGATGGTGGGCGCTGTCAGGACCTTTGTGCAGCTCTACACCGGGTGTCCCTCTCACTGCCTGTGCTATTTAGATATTAAATCTCCTCTCACTTTGAACCCAGTCAGCCCATCTGTCAGCCTGGCCCACACTGGATTTGATGAGCCTTCGCTGCTTCAAAGTGGGGCGATCTTCAGTGTCGCAGTACACACACACACACACACACACACACACACACACGCACCTCTCCCCGTCTTGCTCCTTCTAAAACCTTTGCGTGCACGCACGCACACTGACTCTTTTGCTTTAGCACATTACCCAACAGGACAGCGATGCATAAATGATACTATCTTGTCCTTGTGTCTTTCAGCTTGGTGTGTGCAGTGCTTTAGTGGAAATGGGGGGTGGGTGGGTGGGGGGGAGGCTGTATGTGTGTGACTCACACAGAGCTCACAGATAATACTAATTAAGATCTGCTTCCTGTTCCCCTGAATCCATTAGAGCGAGGCTGAGGCTGTAATCATATTCACAATGACAGCCACACTCACACGGTTAAGAGTCACAGCACTCCAGATGATCGCTCCGCGCTTCAAGGATGTGCACGTACACACACACACACGCACACACACACAAACACGTCTTCCCTCTTCTTCTTCGGTGCTGGAGGCCAACCTTTCAGGTCCTCATAACAACTGTAACATGAACATGTCATTAAACGACTGCCTGTCTGCTCGTTCATGGTTACAACCAGAGCTAGAACCAAAGCTAGAACTAGAATCAGAGCTAGAACCAGAGCTAGAACCAGAACCAGAGCTAGAAGCAGAACTAGAACCTCGGTGGTAAAGCACCGTCGAGCACACGTCACCAGACGCCACAAGCTGTCACAGCCGCCCCTCGTCACACCAAACGCAGTCTCTCCCTCGGACATCTCCACATGACGTCACGTGACCTGCAGACGCAGGGCCACACGCCGGCCCCAACAATTAGCGTGGAGAGATCAAAGGCAGCTAGCTGCAGCATCAAAGAAAAGGCGTCGGAACACGGCAACCAAGAGCCAAGGGGGCTTGAAGGAGCCTGCGCGTGGTTGTGTGCGTGTTCCAAGATGGAGGACCTCAGTGGGGGGGGGGGGGGCTAGCCTGGGCTGTGCATTGATAGTCTACGCGTGGCCCTGGCCTGTCTCAGGACTGCTCCTGTTGTTATGCCTCCTTCCATCTCCATCTCTCTGGTATTGATCCTCCCCCTGTGCTCGTCGCCCCTCCTCGCACGGCGCAACCTGCTTTGTTTTCTGCACTCTCCCAGCGAGCAGCCGTGGCCAATTAGCATCCGCCGTGCGTAGCATGGGAGGGGAGAGAGAGGACCGAGGGAGGGAAGGGGACAACACGCTCTTGTAATGTAATCATCTCCGCCGACTGAAGGAATAGCGGGGGCATTAGGATTCAAGCGCACGTCGGCGCGGGCCAACACATGCCCGTACACAGGCGGCGAGGCGAGAGCGTTCTGAACCAGGAGCACCGGCTGCCGGGCAGGGTGAGGAGGGGGAAGACCTGCACGGAGAGAGGCGTCTTGGGCTCCGGCACCAAGCCCTGCTCCTCTCACACACACACACACTACAGGGTAAATAACTACCAGATAGCACCCCCCCCCCCCCCTCCCTTTCCTCTCTCTACATACAGACAACGTGTCATCTTGTTTCTTCCCTGTTATTAAACGACCGTGCCTCAAAGACACAGACGGTATAAACAGAGCCCTTGGTTTGTGTGACGTGTGTGTGTGTGCGCGAGCTTGGTGTATTCACGGTAGAGCTTGTCCTTTTAGGGGAGATGAACAGAGCCTCCTGGTGATACCAGCACGGCTCCAGGTGATACCAGCACGGCTGGGTTTGTTCTCTGGGCTCTCCAGGGTGAGCACGCCTGGCATAAAGAACTCCCACTCAGCTGACACGGAGGCTGAAAGCACTTTTCCAGTTTTTCCTCCCTCTTTCTCTCTCTTTCTGTCTCTTGCTGAAGTCTCTTTTTCTCCCAGCACCTGTTTTGCATGTCGTCCCGCCCTTCATTCCCATCTGAGACCAATGAGCCAGAGTGATACTCGTCATTAGCGGTCCATCCCCTGGGCTCCATTGATGAAGCTGCATTAGCCTTGTTAGCCTTAGCCTTGTTAGCATTGGCCGGTTTAGAGGAAGAAGAATCATTTCAATAATCTCAATTAGCGGATCACACACAGACATGCACAAACACACACAGACGTGCAGGGAGTGGCGGAACACACTTGAATGAAGCTGACTGGTGTGGGAGGAGAAGGGCTGTGTGTATGTGTGTGTACATGTGAGGTATGTCTGTGTGTGTGTAAAGTATACCCAGCCAGCGTCTCCTCTTCCAGGGCTGCCTTGCCGGGGGGGGGGGGGGGGGGGGGCGGCGCGTGACTGAGTGGCGTGATGCAGGACAGGAAATGGGAAGGCTTGGTGAACCCAGGGGGGCTAATCAATCAGCCGACTCAGCTGAGCGCCAGGGGGCCAGAGGGGACCCACCGCCTGGCCCCTCACGAGCACGCACAGTAACGTACACAGGGGCCAGGCTGGGCCCGCCCGGTGCCCCGCTCTGTGTGCGGGGGTCCTGGGAGGAGGGGAGGGGGTGATGAGGGGGAATCGAATGAAGTGAAGGAGGCTCGTCTCATGTTGGAAAGCTATGTAAGAGTGTATGTGTGTGTGTATACGCGCGGCATGTGCATGTGTCATACGTGTCAAGAATGTTGGGGTCATTTCAATTCTGCAGTGTGAGAAAGGTGAGGAGCGATGGGGGGGGGGTGTGTATTAAAGTGGAAGGGAGGGGTCGATAAAGAGGGGGAGCACTGTGTGTGTGTGTGTGTGTGTGTGTGTGGGGTGGGGGGGGGGGTGGAGGGGTTTATGTAACAGCAGCTGTTAGGGGCTGTGTCTGAAGAGAGAGAAGGCGTTGCTGTGTTTGTTAGGCTGTCTGCTCAGTTTACTCACACACACACACACAGCTGATAAGAATATTTATGACCCACAGACACCCGCGTGCACACACACACATACAGATGGAAAGGGCAAATAAGAGATGGAGGGGAGAGCGAGCGATAGTGTGTGTGTGTGAGAGAGAGAGCCAGCGTGTGTGTCCGTGTAGAACAATGCAGATATGATGAGGATGCACTCAGGAGCTTTAAAGCCTGCTGAGTGGCTCCAGGATTCTATTGTCTTATCAGCCCCACTCCTCCAGATGCCAATCTCTCCCTCTCTCCCCCCCCCTCTCTTCCCCCCCCACTCCCTCCCTCCCGTCAAGGTGACCCTGTCTCTCCGGTGATGACACGGTCGCCAGCAGCAGCAGCAGCAGCAGCAGCAGGCTCCCTGGCCAGAGAGAGCCATGCATCACCGTCCTGCTGGAGGGGGGGGGGGGGGGCTAGCAGAGGCAGGTGTGTGCAGTACTGACCTAAGCCCATGTCTACCTTTAACCGACACAATCAGCATATTCATTTACATGTACGCTTTTGCAAATGAGAATGTGCATGCAGACCACGCAAAGGGTGGATAGGGACGAGCGAGCAAGCGGACACTCACACACACACGTGAGCGCACGCACACACACACACACACACGTGAGGAGAAGAGAGACAGGACTGGATGGGGGTGGCTGTAACAGAGCTCTGTATTGTACACAACACAGCTGCACAAACACAGCAGCCACAGAGCTGGAGCAGGCCTGGGCAGCATGTGTCTAGACAGGGAGGAACGACGTGTGTGTGTGTGTGTGTGTGTGTGAGTGTGTGAACAAACAAGACATGACCAAGATCAATTCACCTACACACGCCCACACAAAGATTCATAAAGAAGCGCATTGTGTCAAATATATCGATTATTATTCTCGCACACACACACACACACTCACGCACACACACACACACACACACAAACACATGACAGTGAAACGAGCCTCGTTCAGCGCCCGCCGTGAGAGACAAAGAGGCAGAGCAACACACATCAACATCTCTGTCTGCTCGCTAGGAACATCAAAGCCCTCTCCTCCCATCTGTGTGCCTGTAAATCACACACACACACACACACAGCTCAGTTTGCTTTGTGAACTTGCAGTGAGGGCTGATAGGGGAGGTAAGGGATTCGGCTGTAGACGGGGAATGACTCGCTTGAGCTGCCTGACAGCGAGGAGAGTGGGATGACTGTTGACCTGCCGAGGAGGGCAGGGAAATGGGGGGGTGTGTGAGAGCGAGTGTGTTCTTTTCCGTCGGGGGTGAGAGGTCGGCTCCGTCTCCGAGTCGGAGCTTTCCTCCCAGTGTGCCGTCCATCAGCTCCCCCTCCCCCACCACCGCCCCTCCCAGGTAATGGACGCCAGCCTTTCAGCTAGCATGCACAGAGAGCACACACACACACACACTACGTGTAGGCAACACATACACAATGTTGATGGCCCCCGACAAGGCTGTTGGTTAAAAGCCTCGGTCAATGTAATGAGATGTAATGGGCTGTGGAGTGCACGCTCACACACACACACACACACACACACACACACACACACACACACACACACACACACACACACACACGCACACGCTCAGCTGCCAAGCACAAGTGTGCACGTACACCAATATACAGTAGAAAGCTTGATCCACCCCCCTCGCTTCGCTCCACCCCGCCACACTCTCTCTCTCCCTCCCTCTCTCTCTCCCTCTCTTTCTCTGAGCCAAAATGTGAGCATATGGTTTAGGGAGGGGTCCAAATCCCTGTCCAACCACAAACAAGTTTCCACCTCCATGTTTTCAGTGGTTCAGCATGGCGTCCTGTTCCTCCTCACGACCGACAGCCAACCAGAGTCTCTCCTCCGAGGGGTTCTCAATCGCCCCCCCCCCCCCCCCCCCCCCCCCCCCCCCCCCACACACACACACACGTGACCGAGAGCCCTTCAGAGAGGGAGGGAGAGTGCCGGAACAGATCCGAAGACAGAGCTCATGAACGAGGGGTGATCAATGCCGACAACATATGGAGGGATGACAGGCGTGCTGGAAGACAATGCCTCTCCCTGCCCCATCTACATAATAGGGGCGAGGTTATTGATGACCCCTCCTCATTGCCGGCCATCATCGCCATGGCAGCCCATGTATTATCACCCCCGAGCCAACTCCCCCCCCCCTCCCTGGCATGGGCCAATCAGCATGCGTCTGCTAGCAAACAAAACCCAATGGGGATCCGGAGGGGGGGCGGGGGCGGCAAGCGAAGGAGAATACTAAGTGCGCCACTTCATCGTGTGATTGACACAAAGCCTGTTGTTTACTGACGGCAAGGAGATTTGCATCCCTTTACTGCTGCCCCTCCCTCGGTGTGTGTGTGTGTGCTTTTCTTTATCATTCCTCTGTTCCCTCCCTCCCTCCAGACCTGCATACGGAGGATATTACCCCTCCCTGTTGCTAAGGTATCGATCAGCCTTACCCCTCTCTCTCTACCATCACTCGACCCTCTCTCTCTCTCTCTCTCTTTCTCTCATCATACCCTGCCGCATCGATTCTACTTCGCCCCTCACCCCAAGCCCTCCAGCAAGGAGTGATTACACACTGCTCTCACACACACACACACACACACACACACACACACACTCCCTCCTTCATCCCTAGCATGCATGTGTTTCTCTGGGAAAAGGGGGGGGGGGGGGTTGGGGAGAGTGCAACCACGGGAAGCTAACTATGGCTGAGCAAGAAGCCGAGCCACTGCTGAACAGAGAACCTTTCATGGCCGGGCGGAGGACCTGCGGACGACGCACGTTAAGAGGCCGGGGCTGACGGCCGCAGCCAGGCCGGGCGCTAACGAGGGGCCGGGAGGCGGGGCAGCAGACACCTCCAGACCCAGGGCAGGGCCGGCGAGGGCGGAGGCGGCACCTCCAGGAAGGCTAGCCTGTGGCTGGTCAGTGGAGAGCAAGAGGGAGTAGGAGGGGAGGCAGTGAGAGGGAGATAGAGAGGGAGAGAGAGAGAGAGAGACAGACGGGGAGGAGAGAGACAGACACAGGGAGGAGAGAGACAGAGGGAGAGGGAGAGAGAGAGAGAGGCGGGGCAGGGGGGAGTCTCTCCCCTGACAGAGAGCTGAGTGAGTCAGAGCTACAGGGGCCTGATGACTTCATTAAATGACAGGAAATCGACATCCCTCCCTGTGTTGGTGCTGCCTCAGACTGGAGGAAAAGAACCCTTTAACCCTCCTCCTCCTCGGCTCAGCATCCTCGTCTCTCTACCGGCCCACTCCACACTTCCACACTCCCCTCCAGACCTTATCTCCACCTCTCATTCGACCGACATCCAAACAGGAGGAGCGTTGGCTAACGGCTATCCGATCCTGCTCCGCAGCGGATGCAACGTGCTAGCCGCCAGCTAGGCTAAGCACCCCCCGACCCTCCTAATGGCTTCCCCCCTCTAGTCTAATGATTGCTAACAGTCGGCCGCGCACTACTGCTGGTGGACGGGGGTGGGCGGGCCTTGCTGGAGAGGCCGGGGTGAAACGCGGCACACAAACGTAGCCACTTAGCTCGGCTGGAAACCTCCCTGCCCTAGTCCAGCCACCCCGCTAGCTCCCGCTGCAGCCAGGCAGAGGAGGAAAAGCAACAAGCCATAAAGGGGAGGATGTTATTACACACCCTTCGCTGCCATTTGGCATTTAAATGTCAATTTTGCCGCGGCGGCAAACCGTTCGCCTAATTACTGCAAGCTGCCGAGGTGGCCGGAATAGTGTTGAAGTGTGAGCGGGGTGTACACAACCACGACACGGCTCCTTTTAACGTCCTCTCGCCGTTCACTGCGCTTTGAACCTTTTAAACGATGCAGAGTAGTACAGAGAGGGGGGGGGGGGGGAGAGAGAGCAAGCAAGGAGCTGCTCACAGTCTAAAATGGCCGCCGGAACGCAGTGCTCCACAGTTCAAGGAGATGTGCTAGCAGGGCAGCAGCTGGGTCGTTACGACCTGTTCTGAAGCTCCTATCAGGGCGCCCCTGGACCAGACTGAGGCTAGCAGCAATAACACACCTCAGGTCACACCTGGTCATTACGGGCCGGGCACATAGGCAGCTCTTTTCTCCCGTCATCAAAACGGTCGAATTGTTCCGGATCTGCGACCCAAACGCCGGAATACTCTTGCTTCTGTTGACACCGCTATGTTTTTACAAAGACGTTTGTGAGACAGCAGGATAGTAGTAATGCCTGCGATGATCACAAGGAACGGGAAGATGATCTGATTTAGCGTTTCACGCCCTCACTTCTTGGAAGCGCACGGCTTGAAAACCCATCAGTGTCATGCAGCAGATCCCAGTCCATCTGCCAGGGAGGCCCGTCTCTCTGGGAACAAGCTCCCACTGAAGAGCAGCAACAGAGCGCCAGTGGGAGTTGTGTGTACGAAAGCCAGGAGTGCCACAGTGAGGGGCACGGCTGTGTGTGTGTGGGGGGGGGGGGGGGGTGAAGGATATGCCCGGGGACAGAGAGTGAAGCGAAGGAGACGGTGACTGTACAGGAAGCTTCACTCAGACAGACACAGGTCTCAATCACAGCCCCCCCCCCCCCCCCCCTCTCCAGCCCCCCCCCCCCCCCCCCCCCCCCCCCCCCCCCCGCTCAGGGTATGAAGAGCCCCGCTCAGTCGGCCACCAACTCCATTACCCTCCCCTGACAGGGCGGCCCAGTAAATCATTTCATTTCACCTGGAGAAAAGGCAGAGCAGAGGAGAGGACACGACGCCTGCCCTCTCCCTCCCTCTCTTTCGCTCTCTCTACCTCTCCCTCTCCCTCTCTCCTTCCCCTTCCCTCCCTCTCTCCCTCTCCTTTCCTCTCTCCCTCTCCCTCTCTCTATTCAGTGTGACTCGGCCTCGGACGTGAGTGTCCCCGTGCCGGCTCGCCATCAATACCGTCCCGCCTCACCTCCGCACTCCCAGCATGCCTTGAGGTGCCGATTTATCAACACAGCCAGACAGCAGAGGAGAGCGGGGGGGAGGAGGTGAGAAGCACGATAAGAATGTGAGCTTGGCAAAAAAAAAAAAAAATGATGGGGTTGGCAGCAGCTCACTACTTTATCTTAAAGCTCTAAAGAGTTATTCACCCTCAAATGGGGAGGGCATTACAGCCATCCATAAATGGGCTGTTAAGTTCAATAGCAGGTTCTTCGGGGGGGGGCTAGCTGCATCTGACAGCATTGCAACATCTCTCCCTGGCTGGAATACCACTTCCTTGAGACTCTGGTTACCCCCTTTGATATCAAACACCAGTTTAGGATTATTTCAATTAAGCTCTGCACGGAAGAAAGGGGTGGGGGAGTCATTAGCCCAGGCTACAGGATATGAATTTGGACACAGTGCAACAGCTCGCCTTGCAACTATTGATGCCATCAAGGACCCCCCCCCCCCATATTTTTCATTTTTTTTTCAAAAAAAAAGAAAAATCACACTATACACACACAGAGAGAGAACAGAAAAATGACTTCCAGAGTTGAGCCTCCCCCCCCCCCCTCTCAAATCAATCCTATTAAGATGGTGCTCAGCCTAACTTAATAACAGAGGCTCCTCTATTCAGCAGGCACAGGCAGTGTCGAGCTGAAACAAAGTCATGCTCAGTTGAAACCCAGAGCCTGTGCTGCCAAACTGTTAAGCACATTCCCATAACAGAAGAACAAAGAGAGCGTTTGAGCTGCAAAAGGAACCAACACACAGCTTCTGAACCGCACGGCTACCCTGGCTTTGATGCAGGGAAATGTCGTCGACGTTGTGGATGTGTGTTTATGGCACGCTGTGAAAAGATCGAGGCAGAGGTACAGAACTCCCTGGTAGCACCAGAGACCCTCAGTGGAAATGATAGTGAGCTGGAGCTGGGGGGGGAGGGGGGGGGGGGGTGTGTGGCTCTGTCAGGGGAGGGGGGGGGGGGGGGTAGTGTGAGAAAGAGTAAGGCGATGACTCCATGGTTTGTGTGAAGAACCTGGGATTGGAGGGTCCCTAGGTTGCAAAATGGTTTGTCATGAAGGGTGTGTGTATGCATGTGTGTGTGTGAAATGAACTGCGTAGACGGGACTGTATGCAGCTGTGTGTGAGCGCGCTCAGTCGAGCGCTCCCCCCCCTCCCCATGCAGCTGATAGCCTCTCAGCTCCTAGCATCCACTCCACGTGACAGGCAGGCAAACACTATTCAGACTCGCCCATCAGGGCGCATGCAACAGCGGCCGCAGCCGCTCGCTGCCGTGGAGACTTCCAGCGCGGGCCTCCCTCCAGTATCACTCTCACACTCGCCTGAAAACAAACGACGTACGAACTAGCACACATTCAGCAGACACCTGGGCTATACTCCCACGGAGGCCTGGTCGCAGTGGAGATGTGGAGGGCTCTGTGGAGCGTCGATCCAGCCGGCTGAGCGGGGAGGCTGAGCGGGGAGGCTGAGCGGGGAGGCTGAGCGGGGAGGCTGAGCGGGGAGGCCACAGAGGAGGGCAGCCTGCTGCACACACACAGGCTTACAGCTACTGGCTGGAGGGATTCCTGAGGCCCTCCAAACAATCTTGAACATTTCCTCCTCTCCTCTCTGACCGATGCCCCTGACCTCCCTCTCTCCCCCCCCCCTCCCCTCCCACTCTCCCTCCACTCGCTGGAGGTTTGTGGGAGTTAATTTGCACCATGTGTGCTTTAATCGGGGGGGGGGGGGGGGGGGGGGGGGGAGGGCAGGGATGGAAGCGTGTGAACCCGATCCCACTGTAAATCTCCACTTCCACAGCTCT
>NC_061077.1:2766012-2771688 GCF_021917145.1 Hypomesus transpacificus | reverse complement strand
AGGCAACTGAAAAGACCCAGTGAAGGGCGGTCTCTCTCTCTCTCTCTTCCTCTCTCTCTTCCTCTCTCTCTCTCTCCCTCCCAGAATCTCTCCCCCCTTTTCTCTTCCTTCCTCACTCCCTGGTCAATACTCAGCTTGAGACCTCTGTCCGTGCACTCAATCAAGGTGCATATGAGACTCTCCCCACCCCATCTCTCTCCTTCTTTCCTTCTTTCCCCTCCCCTCTCTCTCCCTCTCCCTCTCTCCATCTCCTTCTCTCTTTAGTGAAGAGGCTTCCTGCCATCATCAGCAGTGTCCGTACAATCTGATTACAGCTCCGCCTCTCTGGGGGCTCTGCTGCCCCCCCCCCATCCTCTCCCCCCCCCCCCCAGTCCTACAGACCACCTTACACACACCCCACTGTACTTACAATGCACGCAAGTACGCGCGCGCACACAAGCACACACACACACACACTGGCTCCACTGGTGACCTCCCATCATCACCTTGGCTGTTGGCAGCCATTACCAGGGCCCCCTGGGACCCTCAGTGGGCTGCCTCTGTGCTCCAATAATACACCCCATGCCAAGACATCTTGAACACACACACACACACAATTCTAGCAATTCTTCCTCATCTACAACAGCACTTTGGGTCGGGCTCCTTTCCCAGACCTCCACACCTAACTGGCAATCCCTGTAAAATACTCCTGTCATGTGACCTGGGAGCCTGCAGTCATGTGACCTGGGAGCCTGCAGTCATGTGACCTGGGAGCCTGCAGTCATGTGACCTGGGAGCCTGCAGTCTGTGTCACACTCTTTTAAACAGCAAATTAGGAGCCTGATTTCTCAAGTCACCGAGGTAGTAAGGTAATTTGGGCAATTTAGGGTAGAAAAGATACCATTTAAATGTGTGAAAGCCTCCTTTTTCAAACAAATGATATCTTCATAGCATTACACAACTGCTTTATATGCACCAGCTTAGAAGACCTACCATATTCATAAACAAACCCACTGTTGTTTTCCCTCTAGAGATATACATTAACATAGGTTGGCACATTTCCTCCGCAATTCCCAAAATAGCTCCCGTCAATCCCTATATGTATGCATTTATGAATTCTAACCGTCCACAACATCCCTCTTCGCTAGGCTCTTTCATCTGCTTTATGACATCACCGCCACAAAGGAAATACGGAGTTTGACAGCATGACATCCGCACCAGCGACCCTATCTGTACCAACAACCCATCTACACCACCGTGCGTTCCCCCGTGCCTCTCTGATCTGGCAGGGGCCGAGGCCCCCTGGACCCCCAGGGAGGCCCTCTCGACCCCCACGCCTCCAGCCTCATCCGCCCGCCCCCTCTAGTGCCAGCCTCCATCTTCTTCTAAACACACCAGGCAATTAGAGCAGATGAAACACTGTTTGATGTGTGTTCTGAGGGCCTTAAAACAACAGTGGAGGGCCGGATCGGGCCGGGCGGGGCCGGACCGGGAGATAAGGAGCCAGGGTTGGGGACAGGGAGAGCACCAGGCCCGGGGGAGAGGAGGAAGGAAGAGGGTACTCACCAGCTTAAAATCCTGAATGCTACAAATGAAGTAGGGAGTGTTGGGCCGCCGGCTCTCGATATATACACAATCTGAAAAAGAAGAGAAATAGGGACAGAGAGAGAGAGCGAGAGGGAAGGAGAGGGAGGGAGGGAGAGGGGGACAGAGAGAGTGTTAGAATGACAACATGGACACTTCAGGGACTATTTTCCGTCAGCTCTATAGAGATGCCAGAGTCAGTATATTATTATCGAGGCGTTACCTCCAAAACAGACATTTTTCCTTGAGTCAAATTCAAGTGGAATGCGGGTAATAGGATTAAGGACTTTTGGAGCAGTACAAGGCAGCCTTTCCAAAGCAAACATCAGACCCAAGGGGAATTATGCTATTGTTCCACTTCACTTCTACACCAGCAGTGTCGGATAGCACCCGTACTTAACTTGCCCCCTCCTGCCCCCCCCCCACCCCCTCCACAAAAGACACAAATTCAGTAAACTGCTAACAGTGAGTTCATACCAAAACCCACTGGCATTTCCACTATTTAAATGTTGCCAAATGACATAACCCTTGGTAGTGCAGTTGGCTGCCCTGGCACACTGCGTGTGAATAGGGGCCAGACCGGGCCGGCTGTGCTGTTAGATTGAATGTGACTGGTGGTATGGCCAGGTCGTGAACCCTCGTCCCCTTAACAAAAACATTCACGCTGCACAGGACAAAAACAGACAGCCACTTCTGTTGGAGCCCACCAGCTGGGCCGATCCAACCTGCACACCGCCCTGAATATTCACTCCACAACTAAGATGTATTCATCTATTTCAATAACAGAGGACACAAGAGTCCTCTTTTAGGGTACACCCCATCATCTGCCGAAACCACACCAAACCACTGATTAATCGGGAGAGCTGCATCAAAAGCTTGGATGTATCTATCTCATTTGCACTATTGATTCTCATAGAAAGAGAGGCAATGGCGGTTTTCGATTTGATTCGTCGACGCGTAATGGCCTGAAACCAATTAGGCCGTGGTCTGATGAGTGGAGGGGAGTGGCCTGCCCTTTACCCAACTCTGCCTGCCGTGACTGGCTGGCTGGGCGCCCTGTGAAGCATGGCTGACGAGCTAACGCCAACACACAGCCATGGGGAGCCTCTGACATGCACGCTATGCTGGAGCTGTGTACTTTAGAAAGGAGGGCGCCCAAGGAAGCTAGCGGACAGGAGCTGCTAGCGCGCTACGCTATCGCTAACAACAAGAGGAGCAGCTTTTCCTTCACAAGCCTTGCCAGTTGCGCATCATTGTGCTGTGTATTTGTTTGAGTCACAGTTGTTATTGATCCGGTAACGCGTTATCTGCCCGGTTGCAGCTAGCGTAATGATGATATTAAATAGTTTTGTCACCAGGCATGCCATTTGTAGCTGGGCGGCTGGGCTTTGTTTGAGCAGCGCGGTGTGTATGGGCAAGTAGCCCGGGGGGGCCCCCCTTATCTGCTGCAGTCTCAATGAGTTATTCTGAGAGGGGGGGTTATTGCCGTCTCTGGTGCTCCCTCTCTTCCACCCTCCCTCTCCTACACCCTCCCTCTCCTCCACCCTCCCTCTCCTCCACCCTCTCTCTCCTCCACCCTCCCCTTCTATCTCTCTCCCTCCATTCCCACCTGGACCACTGGAAGTCATTTACAAGATAACATGAATGAAAATATCCATCAGTTGCTTTTGTGTGACCTGAGGGGACAACGCTGCATGTGTGTAAAGAGAGGAGAGAGGGGGGAGGGAAAGGAGGGAAGGGGGCAGAGAACAAAAGAACACTAATCTGAATGAGATGAGATGACATGTTTCAGAGGAGTCAAATCGAGGGAATTAAGGCTTAGTGTCCTCTAACCTCTCAGGCACATCCATTTAGGGTGGATGGATCCCCTCGTCAGTCTGTCTGTAAACCCTACCAACAGGCACATCCCACATCTACTTTTACAATTCACACGCTGCAAACACTTTCTCGGGAGATCAAATGCATGTGATCTGCTTCGACTCGTTTCAAGACTACACCACAGACCAGAAGTCAAATTGTTAGGAAAACCCACAATGCCTCATTCGAAATGACAGTTTGAAACATGAATAAAGAGATTACCAGATATAAAAAAAAAAAACGATGTTTTTTTCTTTTTGAAGGCAGGGGCTCACTTCTTATCTACAAACGACGTGTCTCAAGTGAGCCCTGCAGACCCCAGAGGGCCCAGCAAGAGCTGGAAAACATTCCAGCCATTTTGTAGGCGCTGGAAAGTGGGTCCCGTTTCTCAGGCGAGGCGGGGGGTGGGGGGTGAGGGGGCGGGGCTTTCTTTTCCCTTTAGCCACCACCAGGTCCACCTCCACACGAGGGGAGCTGGAGCTCAACAGACCACCGCAAAAAAATCCAGTTGTAGACCACACGAGAGAGAGAGACAGAGAGACAGACAGAGAGACACAACATTCCTACAGCAGACACTTTCTTATCAAGGGAAAAAAAACGAAACAAAAACTCCTGCGACCTGCGCACGCTCCTGAAATCGGATGCTCTGGCGGCCATTGTCTCTCTATGCATTGTCACCCCTCTCTGTTTAAGAGCTTGAATATTCATGAGGGGAGGGGAGAAGGGGGTGGGGGGGGGGTACTCCTTTTTAGACACCCCTCCCCCCTTCCTTCCCTCGCCTCAGCTGTAGCTCATTGTTCAGCCAGTCATTCTCCAGTGCCTGTGAAGCATGTCTAATCTAAAACACACCTAGGCCAGTAACAGAACCCAGCTCCACTCTACTCTGTGTCAAATGACTTTCTGTTTAATTTGCTGCAGCACTATGAGAAGAGAGAGGGTGGGTGGGGGGGGGGGGGGGGGGGGGGGGGTAGAGAGACAGAGAGTGTAAGAACCGAAGAAACAGACAGACGCTGTTAGGTAATGTCGGCCTCCCTTCTTTTACGAGGCAGTGCGGGTGGAAAGTATCCACGAGAACACAGGGCTCACACACACACACACACACACACGACACAGACTTGTGTTTTGTAAACAGTCAGGGTAGCTTTCCTGTCGGGTATGACCTCAGCCCAACATAAACACGGAGACGGCCATGTTTGAATGGATGCAGAGGAGCTTATTAAATATAGAGGAGCTGGTGGCTAAGCCGGGCTGGCGGGCGGGGAGCCCCAGTCAGGAGGCAAGCAGGGCTCACCAGCATTGTTCCACGGAGGCTCAGTCACACTGCAGACAAGAGACCAGATCAGGGGCTTTTTGGGGAAAGCTGGCCCCCTTAAGTTTACTGATCCTAAAATTAAAGAGCACAAGGAATGCAATAATGGAACCATGGGGGGGGGGGGAGCCAGTCCTCCTGTCTGTGTTTCTGCTTGTACCCCCTCTCTCCTCCCAGCCAGCCCCTGAGGGGGCGCTGGCGCCCTCCGCTGCACGTGTCACTTCCTGCCGGGGCGGGATCTCAGCGGGGGGGGGCGGCGGAGTGGGCGGTCTTGCCGCGTGGTGAAACCTGCCAACGTTGGGCGCCCGGATGGTGGATGCCGTGATCCGCTTCTCCAACCCGGGCCCCGCTCCTCTCCCGGGGTCGACTGCAGCTCCACAAGGCCCCCCACCTCCCCTCCCCTCCACCTCGCCAGCCCCTCGGCCAAAAACATCCTCATTCACCTCCCCTCTCCTGCTCCTCTCCCTCCCAAAACCGCTCTCCCGTCCTTCCCTGGCGAGGGGCAAATACCTGGGAGCTGATGACACCCGGGCTCTGGAGCCGTGACTGGAGCGGAGAGCAGCCCAGCTGACTGGACTCCTGGGGGGGCCCAGAACAGAGGCCCTTTGACAAGTCAAGCCCCCTCAGTCTGCTGCAGCTTCTAATTTGCAGTCGGCAGGTGGTTACATTTCACCCCCCCCCCCTCCCCCCCCCTCGAATAAGCCCTTTCCAGGCTCTCCATTTCACTGGATGAGAAGGGAGGGAGGGCAGATTTGCTGCACTGTTTGACTATGACAAGATCAGTGACTGTGGCTGGTCCCCTCTCATGCAGAGACCGCAGAGACCAGCTCTTCCTTCACACCATCACCAGAACAGCATCATTCATCCCCAAACACGATGCTTTTGGAACTCGTGTCTTTTGTCAATCGATGGGAATCATACGTGCGAAGACTAGACCGTCTTGTGAA